>NW_020955492.1:8767-13103 GCF_003031625.1 Empidonax traillii | reverse complement strand
GGGAGGTTTTGTCCCCTGCTTAGGGAGCACGATTTCGGGGCTGAATCATTCGCAGGCACGTGTCCGCTTGAACGAGGTGTTTCCCAGCGACATTCCAAGACCCCCGAATGCTGGGATTTGGGTCTTCCGGTGATTGCTCGGTGGAAGCTCTTTGGAGAGGGGGGAGTCAGGCAAGAAAAGCTGCTGATTTAACAGGTGGGTTTTATAATCCATTTTATCCAGGCTGGGATTTTCTGTCCCTCTACACAGAGGGTGAACTGCACCCAATCACCAGTCCCAAGGTGGGTCCCTGTAGGCTAAAAACAAAAAGTAAATAAGTCAAAGGTTCTGTTTGTAGCTGAACATCACTGTATCCCGTTTTCACATCGTCTAATTCTGTATTTTTGTCATTGATTTAGCAACATGCTCTAAGAGCTGCAAATTAGTACAAATGGTATTTCACTTCTTGAATTAAGTTACTGATAATTTACATCATGATAGAACCGAAGGGATATTGCATCAAATATGGATTAAATTAGCCTGTACAATATGTTACCATGGGACTGTCTACTCAACAGTGTCATTACTGAATAAGAATCTTTGAAAATCTACAGTAGGCATATCAAGAGAAGTTTCACAGCAGCAGTAACTAAAAGAAAACAAAACAGTTATTAGAACACATGTAGTATGCCACAAATAATTCTGTTGAAGAGATTCATATCACTTCTTGCTAAGATTTTTGCTGTATATCTGCAGTATGAAATGTATTCCAAGCTGTAGGAATTGTTTTAGCTTCTGAAAAATAGCAAATTCCATCATCACTTGCTCTTGCAGGTTTTAAGAATTTCTACCTTGCGGGATAGTGCAACTAATATTTTAAGTTATATGAGTGCTTTGTGAGTGGTACTAACGTGTGATTATCAAGGGCAACTTCTCCATTTTTGTCTCTAGTCTGTACTTAGAAAATGAATAGATAAGTCACTATCACAATTTGCAAACACAGCTTGAAATCCAGTGTCCTCTGAGGCAAGTCAGTCCAAGTTGTCTCTGATGTCTGGGATGTCTATCGGCTTCTTCTAGTTGGTTTTTACCTTTAATAAAAAGCTTGTAAATTTGTTATTAGTAGTTTAGTCAGTTTAAGTGGTTATGATGGCAGAAACAGATCTTAGAATCAGGTGATTTTGCAGTTTTTCTCGAAGCTGAAGGCCTGATGATTCTTTGCAGTGTAATAACAACAGAACTTAAGCAGATGACTTTTAAGAATTTAACACCTTTAAACAAAGTTTAGCGACTTTCAGCTTTAGCAATTCAAACAAAGCTACAGGGGAATTGGTGAAAAAAATAGGACAAAACCTTCAAAGCTTCAGTGTTCTTTACCGAAGATTCTCGAGACTACAGACATGATGTTAAGTTCAACATTAGAAATCTTAAACCTAAAAAAATAACACAAGGGAGTTAGAAACTTTTAAAACGTATTAAAAAGGCATTTTTGAAATCTCCTTTTCTTATCAACAGTGTATAAACACACAGTTAAAGACAGGTTTTACAGGGAAAAGCATTTCAAGGAGGTCTTGTTTATTACAATTTTTCTCAAGTGGATTTAATGTTTTGTGGAGGATATGTGTTTGCCTAGTTTGGCAAAATCAGACTCATCAGAGGGGTCCAGAACAGAAGACCCTTGTTGTTTCTTATTGTTGTGAAAAGTAGAAAAGTTTCGATTTCTTCCACCCAGTTACTAAGTAATAGTTTACATTTGAAAAAAAAATTAGAAGAAACAGTCTAAAAATCAAAGCCTATGGTTCAGACGGACGTATACATTGCAGTTGGAATTTCTCAAGCACAGAAGCAAAGGTTCAGGTAGGACTAAGTAGGAAATCATGTTTTGTTGTTGTTTAGTTTACTTTTGGGGTTTGTTTCTTTTTTGTTTTGAGTTTTGTGAGGTTTTGGTTGGTTGGTTTAGTTTTTAGGGTTTTTTTGGTTTGGTATCTGGTTGTTTTTGTTTGGTTTTGTTGTTGTTGCTGGTTTTTGTGTTGGTTTTTTATTGTTTGTTTGTTTGTTTGTTTCTTTGTTTTTTCCAAAGGATCTGGTATTTGAGGCTTCCAAGCTGAAGAGGAGTGAAAAATACCATGCTGCTGTGGAAGAGAAAGCAAATGAAGCACTGCATCATATACATAGTGGTAGGATTTGTCAGCCATAAGGTAAATAAAATTAAAACCAAATCCCTCTGGCCCAATTTCAATGGAGTCATGTTCACAGTTCGAGGGGAATTAAAATCAGGAACTGTGGGGAGTGAAAGAATGAAATCTTACAAGGAATGCAGAGAGATGCTAGAAGAACCCCAGTGGCACTCCCAGGAAGACATCCATCTCGGAGTGCTCTGACAGCCGGGACCAAGAAAGAGTCTGCTGTCCAGTGATAATAAACAGACCCTACAGAACCCCCCACCACTCCTTCCTGGCCTTCCCCCTCTCCCTATATGGCCAGGCATATACTCCTGACCAATCTCTTCAAAGCCTCTTATCAGAGACCCTTGGGATTCGAGGTTTCATATCACAAACCTACCCTTATACTAGAAACTTCTGTATCCCCCCTATAAAAGCACCTTCGTAATAAAGGAATTAGCCATTTTGCGAGCATACAACTTGCGTGTGTGTCTCATTCCCTATGCAAGATGAGCCCTGGGCCTAATTGCGTGGACACAGCCCCCTCCACGCTCAAGGAACCATGCAAACCATAAGAAAAGGGTCCAGAGGAGAGCATAAGAATAATTCTCTTTCCCTGCATTTTCTCTAATTCTTCAGACATGGTACTGAAGTTTCTTTAGCCTATAGAACAAAGAGGAGGGTTTAGGAGGAGATGTTAAGAACCTTCAAATATTTAAAAGACTTTTTTCTGGCTGAAAAGCCAATCCAGTTCTCACGTACCTGTAGTGCTGATGTCAAGAGGCATGAACCAAGGGGTAAAGATTTGGGAGAGAGGCGGATGAAAGCTTCGCTCTGGGAGAGTCCAGCAATAGGAAGGCCCAACTCTCTGCATACAACCATCATCTTTTTTCCTCCAAAGCCCCCTTTTTGGTAAGTGAGCGTGAATGTGGCTATCAAATGGACTATTTGTGTAGATTTGCACACAAGGTGGTCTGCACTTTCCAGCAGTGTGTCATATGAAGGAGTCCCAAAGCCACAGCAACGGCGGTGGGCTATAGGATTAGGGCATACGAGGCCAAGGATACTGTCAGTCTGGTAGATGCTGTTCCTCTAATAGGGAATATCTGCTTTTACTGCCAGGGCAACAGACGACACAAATTGTTTTGTGCAAATACAGACTGTAACAAGTGCATAAGTCAGGTGGTGTCAATTTGTTAGGGAACTCTCGGACATCAGATTTAGGGATGAACATTCAGCACATGAAGTGCAGTTCTGTTCTGTTCATCATTGCAGAGCTGCACATTCCCAGCTCGTTTTTGCTTGGTTTTTGGTAGATGATGTAACAATATGTAATCTAGGAGAGTGTTTTCAAAACATTTCACTTAATTGGAAGATTTATAAAACTGGGGTGGTTTTCAGGCTGCATGTGTATGTTTGTAAATGTACGTGCATGCAACCACAACATAAATGCACTCCCGTGTGGACATTCCTGTTGAACATAATAATGATGCAGCAACTTCTTTGCTTAGAGAATCCTAGCTGAGGTGGACTTCTTCTGTGGGTACAGTTGAATAGTTCCAGAGGCCTGTGGGAGGGTGTGGTTTCGATGTCCAAAGCAATTTAGCCCCTGACTCAGGAAATACTGGATTTCCTGGCCACGAGGAAGTAAGTGCGTCATCCTCCTCATCGCCTGTGGGTGCCGTGACCGATAAACAATGACAAAACTCCCCAGACAAAGAGAACCACTAAGCACAAATTTGCTTCTGGAAAACAGACCTGACAGCGATCCGTTTCCTGTTCAGGGACTCGGGGGGCTTTTGGACCTTGAAGGGACTAAGGCCAACAATACAGGCCATCATTTCCTTTGGGAAACATGAATGCCGGTCGTAAAATGTACAGAATAAGTGTTAAGCTGGTTTTGCTTCGTGATGCTGGGTTCCTGGAGTTGTTTCTTTTAATCAGTTGGTTCCTTTACTAAATAATCTGTGCACTTGCCCGTGAAAAAAAGAAGGTCTCTTACAGTTCCGCCTCAGAAGCCTGTATTTTTGTCATCTTTTATTTGGTGGAAATGAATGAGCTTGTTAGAAGGGAGTAGTGTGAGATCTTGCCGAGGTGTAGTCTCTAAACTCTAAAGCAGTCACGTCTATCTAGTTTTCTGCCTCATTTAATCAGACTCTTGGAAGTGATAGTAGGCATCACCAAAAGGTTATGCT
>NW_020955492.1:0-2425 GCF_003031625.1 Empidonax traillii | reverse complement strand
AAATCACCATTTCTTTCTTCTTGTTTCCTTTTAGATGGTGGAATTGCCAGTGTGTCCGTGAGCTGAGCTGTGGCTGCAAGGGACCGTCAGGCACTATTGGCTGTGAGTTCATGTTCTTGTCCCTGGGAAATTGGAAATCATTCTCAGGTAGGTTGCAGAAACGTTTTCCTCTGCCTTTGGCTGATAGATGTCCTCTTTCTGCCTTGGGATTTGCAGCTGTTCCCCCCTGGCGAGGTAGAGGAGAAAGGCCCTGAGATCACTGTGTTAGTATGTAGGGGACAGACTGAACATTTTGTGGTAAAATGAGGGAATCAATAGTGGACAGGTGGGGAAAATATTGGACATAGGTCTTGAGGTTGTCTGTAGAGGACAGGAAATATTTTGGGGGGACATTTGTTGTTTCCTTGTGCTGCACTGAGTCGTGGGTCACCTCCAGAAATTTCCTGGGCAGCTACAAAAATGATGCCCGAAAAGTGGGAAAATCCCGCTGGCAAAATGCAGAGGAACAGGTGTTCTGATCCTCTCCTGCCTGTTCCAGAGCAAACCTGGTAATCCCAGGTCTCTCTTGGAAAAATCTAGGACCATAAGGTTTCCCAGGAGAAAAAAAAAAACAAGGGCAGAGATGAGGGAATGTGCTCCCAATGAATAAGGATTTGATGGGTGCAGGAATGACTGGTGTGTGTTTTACACTGCCCTTTTTATTCCCGGAATAACCTTAAAATGATTCCTTTAACAGACCGACCAAAGTGGAGAATCTGAATTAGAGAGGAAGCGATGCACAACAAATGCAGGGAGAAATGGTGGAATGGTGGTGGAATCCTGGAGTGGTTCGGTTTGGAAGGGACCTTAAAGCTCATCCATTCCCACTCCCTGAGCAGGGACACCTTCCCCTAGCCCAGGTTGCCCCTGGTGGCAGATGGCTATGGAAGTGCTGGAGGTGTTTAGGGAGTGCTGATTGATAGTTTTTCCCCCACCTCTGGCCATCGGGTGGTTAAAAGGACTAATTCACCTCTTCCCACAGGGAAAAACGCTGGAGCAGAGGGTGGGAAGGAGCAGGGAGACCTACAGCCCCCAGCAGCTCAGTCAGTGCTGGATGGACTCAGGGCTGGGAAAGGTCCCTCAGTGTGAGGGCAGGTGAGAGCCCAGCATGGCCCTGGCAGCCCTGGGGCTGGGAACAAGTCCAGTGGGCAGAGGAATGGACACTGGAGAGCTGGGCAAACAGCTGGAGGAGTTTCAAGGAGAAGCAGGAAACTGAACAAGTTGCAGCAGCTTCTGTGTGTGTTTAGAACTACCTTTCGTGCAGCCACAAGTGAGGTGGGAAATGAACCTCAGGAGGCTGGGAATGAGTCCCACAAACTGGTTGCAATGGGATTGAGTCTTCCCAAGTGTCTGAAAAGCTTTACTTTAGTTTGGCTTTATCAATTGCAAACAGAAGTGATTGTCAATGTGTTGGCCCTTGCTGTCCTGTGTCTTTGGTGAGGTGTTGACTCAGTACCTTTATCGGAGCTGATGTGGATGAACAGGTGCTTCTAATTTGCCTTTAAGGTCCTGGTTTCTTCCCTTCTACCAGCTTCTCCATCCAGGAGATGGAATTCCAGTGCTACAGTATAGGTAGCTCGTGGTGCTCCCAAAAGGAGCCTTTCTGCCTTTGGGACAAGTTGTGGTGCCACTGGAGCTGCTGGGAGAAGCAGAGGGTTGGCAGTGACAGGCCTGGAATGCTGTTGCTGTGGCACAGACGCTGCTCCCTGGCAGGTTCTTGGGTTGGATTCCTTGGCTGCCACTTGGCAAGGCCTGGAAGGGCCTCGGTTGTGTAGGGTACAAAACATGGAATGGGAAAGCAAAGCAGGGGAGGTTCTGTTTTCAGAGAGAATCCTTGAGTTTTCTCTTCCTGCAGGGACACTGAACCGGTCAAACTGTGGCAAGAAGAACAAGTGGGCTATGAAGGTTTGGAGCAGTCCGGGAGGTTCCTCGTGCTGAAAGGATCCTGGCAAGTGCAGCACTGGAAGAGTACGGAATAATGAAAAGTGCCTCAGTTCTCCTGAAGCTCAACTTTGTAGAACATTCATGAAGATAAAATTCCTCTGCAACGAGCTGTTGGGTCCCAAATACTCTTGGAGGGAGAGGCAGAAACTCCCACTGCTGCTGGGGCTGAACTGCTTGCAGTGACCAGGTAGGACTTGGCCCTGATGCTTGAGTGCTCTCCAGTCCCCCAGGATGGATCAGCCCCTGGCTCCATAACTTGAGGAGAGGGTGTTCCTGCAAGCCCAGCTGCTGTGTTGGTGGTCCTGTGTGCACCTCTTCCCCTGGCCTCCTGTGACTGTATTTGTGTTGCAGCTCAATAATGTCCCAATAAAGTGGTGATTGTGCAATTTTGGTGTCAGTTCCTCTCTGCTCCTCTCCCCTCTTCCCCTTGCCCAGCGGCTGC
>NW_020955491.1:638706-702513 GCF_003031625.1 Empidonax traillii | reverse complement strand
GGGGGGGGGGCGGCAGGTGTCACGTGCTCGCACACCCGCGGCGCCCAATGAGGAGGGCGAGCTCGGCCACGTGACGGAGCGCGCGCGAACGGTCAAGAGGGAGGGCGGGGGGAGCGCCCCCCCTACCCCTCCCTCCCGCGAGTCACGTGATGCAGCGCCGCTCTGCTCCCCCCAGACCCCACCCGCCGTGGTCACGTGCGCTAGCGCCGCCGGCGGCGCGCGCCGCCCCGAGTGCCGTGAGGGGCATCGGCGGCGGGGCCGGGGCGGGAGCGAGGGGACCGCGCTGTGCCGAGGGGCCCGGGGGAGCCCGCCGGGAGCCCGCCGGGACCTGCCTCGGGCACCGGGTGAGAGCGGCGGGCAGCGCGGGCCGGGCGGTCACCGCGACGCGGGGCCGCGGCGGTGGCGGTGCCTGTGCGGAGCGGGAGGGAGAGGAGAGGAGAGGAGAAGGAAAGGGTCCGTGCCGCCTCGGCGGTGCTGCGGTGGCACCCTGAGCCGCGCTCTGCCGCGCCGCCTGCGAGTTCCTCCCCACGGCTCCCTGGGAGCCTCTTCCTTCGTGTCCTTAACGCAGTGCGAGCTTAACGCAGTGTGCTCTTAGCAGCCTTCTGGTGGTTTGTTTGTTTATTCATTTTTATTTTTCTGGTTCGTGATGCCTCGGTTCATCCTTCGCTTTTGTCACCGGCTTCCCGAAGGCTGCGTGAGATATCCGCGTTGTTGGGAAAAAAACCCCAAAACAACCAAAAAGGAAAAACTCAATGCTTTTTGTTTCTCCTCACCGAGCTTTATATGAACAGCTAAAGCGTTTCTTCAGGTTTTTAGCGCGCTTCTTCCAAATTAAAGGAATATCGTTGTTTTGTGTTTTTTTTTAAAGAATCTTGCAGAGTTCTAATTCGGATAACTCTTCTGCTAAATTAAATGTCGAAGGAATATTTGCCTTTTTTTTTTTTTTTTCTTTAAATCAACTTGCCGAGTTCTGATTTAGAAAGTCCAAATGACCCGTTTCAGAAAGTGTGTTGTCCTCTATTGACGAAAGGTAAAATGGGCTTTAATCGTTCCAACACACAGTTTGGGATTACGGGAAGCAGGTACTAAAAAGGGAAATGGAGCGCAGAGTTTTTTTTTAGAAAAACTTGGGAGATGTTTGAAAGATGCATTCGTTCTTTAGAGCCTTCGTAAGATTGTTTACCCTTGAATGCGTGTCTCTATACGCATCAGATTGAAACGTAGGTATTGCTTTAAAAGATGTCCTCAGTAAATAGCTTTGATAAGTTACAGTAACGGCTCAGCATAAAAAAGAAAAGGCACGTTGTGGTTGTAATTACGGTTTTGTAATTACAGCTTTGTTGTGGTGGTTGGATGGATGCCTGACATATTATTAAGGGTTGTTTCCTATGGGTTTAGTCGTGCTCAATAGTGTTCACGTGCATGGTGCTTTTTGCTTGCTTGCATCTCTCTCAGCTGGTTGCTCAAAGCAAGTCTGATTGTCAGTCACGTTTTGCTTCCCTGTATTGCTTATAAAAGGCATCTGAAAATAAAATTGTGCAGAGGTTTGAACAGACGGGTTTTGCCATAGAAATCTTGCTTTACGTGAGGTCCAGGGAAAGTAAGTTAAGGCATGTGATTTCAGGGAGTGCGGTATCTTTTTGTTGGCAGGGGGAGAGCCTCGGTAACATCACTTGGTTCACACATCTGATTAATGTTAATAGTATGTATTGTTTCCACTTTCTTTCTCAATACTGAAATATGAGATTCAAAAAGAGCAAACACAGACTGGAAAAAAACATGGGGAAGATTAGTGTTATGTCTAGGATTTAATTTTCCCTCAGTTGAGGTGTACTTCAAATTAAAAAAGGATGAAGTGTGCCAGTCACTTAGTATTGTTCTAAAGCCGGACATCCAAACTTTTGTGTTCTCATTGCTGTCCATAATTCCCATAGACAAGTCGGAGGAACGAAGGCCTGAGCCTGCAGTTTCCCTTTGTGCAGGAGTAGATCTGCCCAGCTGGCATAAAATGCAACATTGGAGCCTGAGGAAAGAGTGAAACAAACAAACGTGCAATTATGTTCAAACAGCCTTTACAAATAAGGGGATAATCTTTGAAGAGTTAACTATAGTTTTTTTGTTGCAATGACAATTGGTACTGTGTTCCCGGTAGGATGTTGTGTTAGGCTATTGTTCTCTCCTGCATTGCGTTGTTTAGCTGAACTATAAACTCTGTAGAACTTTATCTAAAATTATTTTAACAAAGCATTTTGTAAACACTGCCATTTTGGAGGTCTTTCTAAGTCTGGGATCCATGTTTGCCTGCGTGTATCGTTCAGAGTCGGCTTGCAGGCTTTTTATTTAGAAATCAAATTAGTGAGAAGTTAAATGTGTAGGCAGCAGTTTAGCACAGAATTTTTTGAGGGGCTTATGTCTCTGAAAGCATGTGGCTTTTTTAAATTGTGAGCAGATGTAGATGTCTTTCCCGTAATGCTGATGACTACTCCGAGGTCAGTTTCTTTTTTATCACAATATGTGGCCAGTTCAGTTTCTCTCTTTGTAAGTCATCCTTTCTTGCTTATTTTTAGCCTTTCTGAAGTTCAAGCAGTCCTCTCTGTTTCTGTTCCTGCTTGGATACCGAGGTTGTTGGATCTTTTCGGAGATGTCAGAGCCGTGAGAAGAGGTGCTGTTGATGTAAACTCCCTCTGCTGGTTAGTTCTGCAGCAGAAATGAAGCTTTGTGGTGTGCAATCGTTTACCAGTGCATCATGCAGCAGAAATTAACGGTTGAGAAGTGTGATATGCAGTGTTTCTAAAAGCAGCCAGTTTAAGCTCGTGAGCTTTATGCTCATAAGGCTTTTAATTGCAATCAGCCTAAAAGGTGTGTGTTGATAGCTGAGCCCTTAGAACCACTGTTGCCTTGTTGCATGCAGAATCTGAGCAATAGCTTGAGACCTAATATATTGAGGCAGCTATTAGCATGTGTGTTAAAATCGTTACTTGGCTTCCGTCTGGTACATTTGCTACTACACTGCACTTACAAAGTTCTCAGTTAGGGTGCAGACCTTGCACAGTGGGTGCGGGCCCAGCTGGTTATCAGGAAAGGTAAATAACCGTAGGTCACTGATGCACTGCAGGAAGGGTGAGTGAAGGACGCTGGGTTTCTTTATTCTACTGCTTGCAGTGGCATGGCTGAAGTCTCCTAGATCATCAGCCTTTTGTAGCAAGGATTTGCCCAGAAGAAAACTCTGGACATGCCTGTGTCGTCCCCCCTGCTGCCTTCCCCCTCAGATCCAGGTGAATGTTGAGGATGAAGTCTGAGTGTGATTGGTGTGAGAGGTCAATCACGGTATCGGAGAGTGTCTGGTATTTTAGAAGGTATGTTCTAGAGGGTGCTACAATCAATTTGGTTTCAGTTTTGATAACACTGAGCTACTTGACTGACATCTCGATTTACAATCCTTTATTTAAAAAGGAGATTCCCCAAATACTTTTATCTCACTGTAGACTTTTTTTCCCCTTTCCTGTGTCCCCCAGAACTTTGAATTGGAAAATGAGAAATTGGCTAAGGTGGTTAAGGAATACATCTTTAGAGAGGAAAAGGTGATGCTTATGCCTCGGTTGGGCAGTTACTTTCTGTGGAAAATAAGTAGTTGAATCAACTTTCTAAGTTAAAATTAAGAAACAGTAGTCCGTGTATAAGCTCCAGAACTCTCAAACTTGTATGTTATTTCACCTATTTAGACATAAGCATTGTTAACACCTGTTAAGTATTGTAAGGTCCTTCATCTGTGAATGGAGTTTATTGCTCATGTCTTCAACCTGGAAAGGCTTGTGTGCCTGAAAGCTTTTATCTGCCAGTATCTTGTTTTATCTTGTTTGTCTGACAAGATATCAGGTTGAGCTTTGAGGTATGGGAAATGCAGTGTAAGATGCCTAGGTTTTGGAAGTTCTTGGGAAGTTTTTGTCATAGAAGTGGTTAACTGAGTCATGCAGAGGGGAATATAAGCCAAGTGGATTAAAGACCTAGTGCAAAGATCAGGAAGGGCAGCACATTTTAAACTTGTTCCCTTTAGAGTAGAATAGGTTCTCAGGGTGCTGTAAAGCTTGTTAGTTTGCTAGGACATTCTCTGTCAAAATAACGTTTTGTCTTTGTGTCTTAAATTCACGGATATGTTCAAAATAACCTCAGGGAAGAAAATATTTTTCTTAATATCCCGCTTATGACACGTTTGTGCTTTGCCAGTTGTATTTATATGAAGCAAATTAAATAGGTAAAGTCAGAAGGGACAATTACTTCATCTGCCCAAAACAACAAGTCATTGCTGTCTCCTTATAATTGATTGATGGTGTCATACGTTAAAAGATTTGCCAAAGTGAGGTAACAAATCTTAGCAGCTAACTAGCCTGTGTTTGTAACTGGACTAGAAATTAAGAAGGCTTAAAAGCATTCAAATCTGTTTAGCTGTGTAGAATGTGCTGTGGTCTTGGCATCAGGTAGACTTTTAACAAATAAGTTTGCCATCTGGAGGTTTCGGGTGTTTTCAAGACCTGTGTCAAATGTGAAATGTAGAGTGAAGTTGGGCTCTAAGTAAGAGAAGTGCCTGTGGAGAGGTGCTGAGTTTGTTTGATCAAGGTTATGAAATTTGATAAGGAAGCAATCCTGCTGGTTTTTTTTTTTTTTTGTGTAGGGGTTTTTTGTGGACATAATTCTGCTGTGACCTTAGTGTTTCTCAAACTTTAACAAAAAGTAATAATAATAATAGAAACAATGAACCCCTTTCTTCTAAAAGACGTCTGCACAGAGTAACCTGTGTTTCAGGAGTGACTGCTGGTGTTATATAGTTTTACTAAGCCAAGTCTTGGTTGTCAGCACAGTTTTGAGAACCAAGTGTCAGAAGCAAAGGGAAAGAGGCTCTCTTGGTGTTCTTACTGTTGTCTGTATCTGATACCCAGGCATTATGAAGGAGCAGCCTGAACAGAGCAAAGAATAGAGGGATTGGGTTGCACTGGAGCAAACGAAGGAAAAGGGGATAACTAAATGACGATGAGAGCGTGCCATCTGGATAGAGACTGCACTTCTTACCTGTTGCATGATTCTCTGGCTTTATGGTTTTTTACTGTTTTATTATTATGTGTCTTGTCACTGGCATTCTGTGGAACTCTCCACCTAGTGCTCTCCCAATTCACAGAACTTGCTGATACCCCGAGTGTGGATCATAGGTTGTGTCATAATCCCTTCAGGGTACGAGCCATGTTACAGTTGTCATGTGCAGGATTGAATGCACATTGGGTGAGCTCTCTGTTTGTGCTGACTGTCAGCTTTGCTCTTGAGCTGCTGCAATTGTTCTGAGGGAACTGGTAGGAGAGAGCATTATAGGAGGATGGGTTGTATACATCCGTGTTCATGGGGAAAATGATCTCAATACCAGTGTTTCCAGCTTTAATGAGATCCAGCATGTTTCTAAATAAGAGATTATGACAATTTTACTTACTTTTCTCTGATATGCATCACTGCTTAGTTGCACAAACTCATGAGTTTGCCTTATGCTTTCCTGCCCTGACGAATAGTTTTTGACCATAATAAGAGCTTTTGATTGTACAAGAGATGGCAGATTTGGGTCATGTGCACAAAAGCTCCAGCCTTATTTTTATTTGCAGGTTGCACATATACATCACTTGCTTGCTTACATGGCATATATAAGTTCTAAGGCTATAAAAATTTCACAACTGAAAACTTTATAAATTGGAATTCCAGCTGAAATCACCTCTGAAAAGTCCCTCAGAATTCCATTCTGCTGCCAGTGGGTATTTGCTAGATAACAAATTTTTAATAAGTTTGCTTGTAGAACAGCAGATGTTCAGTTGTATTGATTGCAGTTTACTTCAATACTCTGGTAAGAAAAGGTCTGTTCTTCCAGTGTCTTACTATTGATTTGCTATTTGTTCACCTAAATACATGAAAATACATATTTCATACAGAATAGGGTGTTTCCTCTATTAACCACCTGTCTTTTTTTCCATATAAAGGAATTTACCTTGTTACCTGTTGATAAAAGTGCAAAATATACTTTTTAATGTGCCTTTTTTTTTTTTTTTTTTGTTACAGCAATGTCATCTTGCTCATAGGAACGTCATGACACATAGCAGCATCATGGTGGATGTAGGCAAGTGGCCAATATTTACCTTACTGTCACCTCAAGAAATAGCATCCATTCGGAAGGCGTGTGTGTTTGGAACCTCTGCCAATGAAGCTATTTACATAACGCACAATGATGAGGTAAGGCTGCAGTCAGGTGGGAAATCTACTCTACAATTACTTGTTTTCAGAGTCCACTGAATATTTGTAAATAAATAGCTTCTCAGAAGTGCTGTGTGAAATTTGTGTTTTTCAAAACACGCTGGACGTAATGCTTAGTTGTACAGTTCCTGCAAATAAAAAGCCTAACTTCCAGGGCTGCACGAATCTGAATAATTCAGACTCATCAGTTAACTTCCAAAGTGTCCTTATGCTGACTCCTGAAGATGTTAATTTTCACGTGGGAAGTTTCTGGCCCCTGATGGTCTATGGTGAAATTGTCCCCAGTTTATGAAGACCTGGATATTACCACATCTGTGCATACCTGAGTGTAAGTTGTTAGAAGTGAGTATTCCTTTGTTTTTCAGGTATTTGTTTTTGGACTGAATTGCAGTAATTGTTTGGGAACTGGAGATAATCAGAGCACAATAGTACCAAAGAAATTAGAAGCCTTATGTGGAAAGAAGATCTCCAGTCTCAGTTATGGAAGTGGACCCCATGTTGTACTTTGTACTGAAGGTAGAAAATTAACCTTGAGTATAGAAACATAAGTTACTGATTTTAAGTTCCACTTGCATTTGACAGGAATGGATTAAGGTGTAATTGTATTAACTTGTTAACTGGGTAATGTACACTAAGGGGCTCTCGTTAGTCTTAAGTGGATCTAAATGGATTTTGTAATAGGTTGCACTTGTAGCATTTCACTCTGTCATTTATGATATAACTGTTTTGCATGTGCACTTTCATTTCCACAATAAATCTAGAGGTCATGCTGTGATATGTGTATAAAACAAAGTATATGGTTTTTTGGGGGTGTACAGATGATTCTTGTAATAGTTTCACTATTTGTTTAACATCCTTTCACTTTCATCTTGGTGTTTGCTAATATCTTAGAATTTTGTATTAACTTCCTTGGAATTTTTGGTGGTTTTGATCACAAATATTTTTGCAGATGGTGAAGTGTATGCTTGGGGACATAATGGTTACAGCCAGCTTGGAAATGGCACAACCAATCAGGGCATTACTCCTGTTCAAGTTTGCACAAATCTGTTAATAAAGAAAGTGGTGGAAGTAGCTTGTGGCTCTCATCATTCCATGGCGCTGTCATTGGATGGGGACGTAAGTTGAAACCTGTTCAAATCCTTTAATCTCCTTCTTGAATAGTGTAGGTGACCTTCCAGTTTGAACTTGTCTCTACAGGGTACTTATAAATGTAACCTTTTCTCCTGCTGCCTCAAACTGGGATGTCCTTTTCTTCAGAGCAGACTTAAAAAAAACCAACCAATCAAAAAAAAAAACAAACAAAACAAACAAAAAAAAAAAAAAAAAAAAAAAAAAAAAAAAAAAAAAAAAAAAAAAAAAAAAAAAAAAAAAAAAAAAAAAAAAAAAAAAAAAAAAAACCAAACAAAAACACACACACACAAAAAACAAACAAACAAAAAAAACAAAACCCAAAACCTAAACGAACCCAAAATGAAAAACAAACAAAAAAACCCCAAACCCCAACTACAAAAACAAGGGAATAAAAGCTTAGTAAACCTTTGTGTGTTTTGTCTGCTGCATGTCTCACGTAGTGAGAAAAGCTGTGCCACTTATAGGTGAAAGAATGGTTCGTAAGGTGAAAAATGTTACTTATTTGCTTGCAGTTCTGTTAGTTGAGGGGTAAATTGAGTTGTTTGTATTACTGGTTTGTATTTGGTTGGTTTTCTGCAGTGTGCATGATTTGCACACTGCTACTGCAAAAGAATGTTGCTCTGCGCCCCTCTGAGTACCTTTGTGTGTAGCTAGTGGAAGAGCACTTGGTTTATATCCAAGTCAGCTTTATGCTGTTTGTTTACATGGCTTAAGGCTATGTGTCATGGGAAACACGTACACTCAGTTTCCAGTCAGTCAGATTTGACCAATGTGGGTTGCATGTTACTGCACAGAGGAAAATCTGGTTTCAGCTCTGCATTAACAAAAAAAGAGTTCTAATTTTAAAACCTCCTAACAGTGAAAATGGGAACTACAGTTCTTTTCATTGTGGTAATCTGAGCGTGTCTGTTATGGTTCCATATGGAATGATAGTGCAACAGTAATACAAAGTATTTTAAGGGTGGGAAAGAGAGATTGGGTTAGTTTCAGTGGTCTGTGTTTTATCTGAAAGAAGATCCTAGCTTGAGAAAGATTTTGTACTGTCATGTTTGACCTGGTTAAACCAGGAAGGGGAGGGTGTTGGTGTGTAATTTACACTAGTGATGCCAGCTGCTGTGTGGTAGCTGCCTGTGATGGCCTTGCTGTCTCTTTTAATAAATGCATCATGCTGGAAATCTCAGTGGAAGTGGGGAAGTTTTTCTTTACTGTGGAGTTGATATTTGCAGCTTGCTTGCCATCATGATTAGTTAATTTTCTCTAAATTTATCCCTAGCATGCCTTGCAATAACTTGGTCTGTTTGTGCTCTGTTTTATCTGTACCAGAATTGATTACCCTGAAAGCAGCAAAATGTGTTAAGCAGATTTATTTACAGCAAGATTTGGCTGCAAAAAGCCCTGTGACTTAATGTCATCTGAAGCCTCAGAGAGACATTGAAGTTGAAAGTATTTGTGGAAACACTTGACATAATTGGTTTGGATATTTAGTGCCATTTTAATGCATTGCAAATTTAAAAAATTATTTTAATGATAGAATTAAAGGACTGCAGACATTCATACTTGTCTGAGAGGGGAAACTGATTAGTTCTTTGGCATTTTGATCTTCCGTGTCTTTTTTACCTCAATATTTTCTGTTACTTAATTGAGGTCTTTTAAAGAGCATCTTCAAATATTCAGTAAGAATCAAAGATCCAGCAATTAGAAGTAGCAAAAAGCAAAGAACTAATGCTTTCTTTAGTTCATATTACACATGGTAAATGAGTTGGGTTGGTGGGTGGGTTTTTTGTTCTTGTCTTTGGTGGGTTGGGGTTTATTTGGTGGCAGTAAATGTAATAAAAACTGAAGGCAGTTTTGTACTGAAAGTACAAAACTATACTTTTTTTTTATAGCAAACTACTTTCCTGTATTCTTGACTTTCAGATATAAGGAAACAATATTTTTGCTTGTATTAGTGTTAGTTTGCCACTGGCAACTTTAAACTGACAGAGATGGTGCTTTTTTTGTTAATGCCGTTGTGTACAAGAATGTAGCTACTGTGAGACATGGGCTGAAAAATCCATCTTCTTTCACAGCTCTTGAAAGGTGTGGAAAAGGTATGGTAAATGTCCAGCAATAACCTGGTCTAGAGTTCTGTGAAGAAAACTAAACTCTGAATTGGGGAGTTCAGCTTGTCTGGGAAACAAATGACCCTGACTTACATTCCCTTTTCCAATGTCGTGAAATTCTAATGACGATCACTGTGCTTTTGTCTTACAGTCTGAGTAA
The DNA here is from genome assembly GCF_003031625.1 of Empidonax traillii. NCBI lineage: Eukaryota > Metazoa > Chordata > Aves > Passeriformes > Tyrannidae > Empidonax > Empidonax traillii. Next base: position 692,841 of record NW_020955491.1, on the reverse strand, counting down.
TACTTAATATGGAAATATATTTCTTTTGTTTTTTTTGTTGTACTCAGATACTCTGGTTCTGTAGCAAGAAGCTGAAAAAAGTGCAATGTTCGTATTTGCTGGATCAGCTTTATTGCTGTTTATAATTTTCAGCTGTTAAAAATTAGTTTAGAGCATTTTAGCTTATTAAATAGGATAGTTTACCCAATCTTATGCCGACTCCAGGAAGATTATTATCTATTGCTATTGTTACTAGTACCGAGGCTTAAACTGTGTGGTTTTATTTGTTTGATTTTTTTGAACAGCTGTATGCTTGGGGCTATAACAACTGTGGTCAAGTTGGATCTGGATCTACGGCAAACCAGCCAACTCCTCGCCGAGTTTTGAACTGCTTGCAGGGTAAAATTGTAGTTGGCATCGCTTGTGGTCAGACCTCCTCCATGGCTGTAGTAAACAACGGTGAGGTAAGCACTGCTGGTGGGCTCTCACATTCTCTGTTACCTGAACTTGCTAAGTTAGTGTCTGAATATGGAGAAATGCTGAGATGGAGTGCTCAAATCAGAGTTGTATTGGCAGAGTTACACTGATAACTTCTGTGAGGCCACTTTAAGGAAAACACTGGAATTAACCAGAGATGCCACCTTTAAACATTAGTTCTTATGGCAAAAACTGCACTGGAACACAGTTCTTACTAAGTCTGCAGCTGGAAGAATTTGAACAGTTGCATTAAACATGTCTGTCTTCATACTTCAAACGATTAGTGAACATAAATAACGCTAAAATAATTTGTTCCATTAATTTCAGTTTGTTTTTTTAAAGCATGCACAATTAAACAGTTAATTTTTCTGCAACAGTATGCTGGCTGATCATGGCTTAATTGCCAGCAACAAAACCAGGCTTTTGAACATTGCCCTCATATTGTGCAACTCTTTCATTTCAAATAAGTTTACGGCACTGTCTTGCTTCTAAGTATGAACCTCAATTTTACTGCACGTCACCAAACTGAGTGTAGCATCTCTTGGTGAATGGAAGGACTGTAAAAGTCCTTGAGGTTGAGATGAGCTTTCATTGTACATAATTTGTCATGACTTGTCCACCAAAGGAAAAGTTAAATTGGTGACTTCAGTTTAAACTAATCAGCTGATCAGAATAACTAAGTTCACATTCTCTTTAAAAAAAAAAAAAAAAGTAATAAGGAGAAAGGATGGTGTAAAAGTTAAGTGCTGATGCTCTGGGAGAGATTTTGATGTAAGTTTATTCCAAAATTCCTAGTACTTGAAAGAGAGCATCTTTAAAAGGCAAATGCAGGGTTGAAAAGTTGAATGCAGTCAGTCATTGCAGTATATTTAACATCTTTCAACCTTCTCTGTATTGCTCTTGAAATAGCATACCTTTTTTTTTTTTTTTTTAATAAGTACTTCTTAGTTTGTGCTTGATACTAAGTCTTAAATGTTCTGTACTCCTGGAGAAGAGTGGCTGAATTTTGTTTTCCTTTTGCCGTCAGGTTTATGGCTGGGGTTACAATGGCAATGGCCAGCTGGGGCTGGGGAACAACGGCAATCAGCTGACGCCCTGCAGAGTGGCGGCGCTGCACAGCGTGTGTGTGCTCCAGGTACGTTTGATGTGGATGTGGAAATGCATTCCCACTGCTAGCTTGCGCTGAAACCATATCTTTGGAATATTATACCTGCCTCTAGACTTTGCAGTTCAAAGAGTGAATTTTTGTAGCTCTTACAAATTATAGTTTGCGTATTAAAAGTGCAAGTGGGCTGTCAAATATTTGGTGTTGTAAATGCCTGAAAAGATTTAAAGTTAGCTAGTGTAACAATCAGTAAATTGTGCCATGGATACAAATTACATCTTTGATACAAAGCTGAGTGAAGCACCTAAGCAAAGACAAGAAGGTAACAAAATGTTCAAATTGGGTTCTACATTAGTATTCTAATTAGTCCTTCAGAAGTGAGGGGAGAAGGTTGTTGGCTGTGAACTGCAGCTCCCATCGTCAGAGTATTCATTCTGTACAATAATCAAAATATCTAACTCTGAAAGTGTTTCAGAGTGCTGCCAGATGTGATGAAGTTCAATTCCTTGTGTGAAGTGTCAGCCACTGAAAGCAACTAGCGGCTAAGGAGACTTTGCCAGAGTGCAGTAAATTATTTGGGGGTAATCAATTAAATTAACTAAGTTGGGACTTTTCCAGTGCCTACAGCTAACATACTTGGTGTTAGCTTTAAGTACTGAGAAGTAACACGTTGTAGCACTGAGTGAAGAATGCCTCAGATACTTTAAGGTGGCCTAAGGTAGTGGGTTCGATAATTTTGTTTCTCATCTGTTTTGTTTAGTAGTAACGCTTCTACATTTACTTACAGATTGCCTGTGGCTATGCGCACACACTAGCACTAACAGATGAGGGTTTGCTCTATGCCTGGGGAGCTAACACTTACGGGCAGCTGGGAACTGGCAATAAAAGTAACCAGCTAAGCCCGGTGCAGATCATGATGGAAAAAGAAAGGTAATCTTGCTGAAGCTGTTTCTGGATTGATAAGTCTGGGCATGTGTTATGCGGTCTCTAGCACTGGAAGCATGCATGTGAAGGAGTTGGTGGAATTGTTTTTCTATTGCTAATGTTAAAAGCATAGGAAAGGATGGTAACTATGTTTAAAATAGACAGTGCTTTTTTTTTTTTTTTTTTTTGTCTCTAATGATTATTGAACATAAGCATATTTTGTATTTACCTGACACTGAATGATAATGAATGACTGTTAGGCTGTTCTGTGTATGGTTCTTCTGGTTAAAAATCTGGAGCTATGAAATCAATAAGCCAAGATTTTGACTTGTATTGAGGCTTACGTTAAAAAAAAGGTAAATGAGGAGGGAAGGAAGCAGCACCTTTGTAAGAAATGACATGTGAGGAAAAAAACAATTTTTGAAAGGCTGGCAATAACCACCTGTGAAAACACAACTCAGTTTGCAAGGTTGCTTGAGCTAAGGACAATAAATATATTGGTGGTACCAGTTAGTAGTTTGTAGTTTCTTACTTTCCTAGATTCATAAAAGAAGGAAACTAACCCTTGCCAACCCTCTTTCAGCACCCTTATCACGCTCATGTTTGGGATAGCTCTTTTGCTGTTCACCTGCAAACTGACCTCAGTCCCATTCTCTAAGTCCTTGTGTAGATCTACAGATTAATGTACCTTGGCTTGCAGACACCTGTAATTTATAAATCTCTTATAATTTTGAAACAATTCTGATTGTTTTTTCTCCTCCATTTCTGAACTATCTTTCTGGGAATTCATTCCTATTTGTTGTTGTTTCTCCCACTTAATGTAAAATGAAAAGATGCACCGTACTGGGAGTGTTTAAGAGCTGAAAAATGGGTGGGGGGAAAGAAGAAAGGAACCATCACAGCAGAAGCCACTGAAGTGAGGCTGCTTGTTCTGTGAAAGAACTGACACTAATGAAACAAAATAAAATATTCTTTAAAAAAGCAGTGGAAGAGGAATGCGGATGTTTGCAGATGGATCAACTTTGTTCTCTTGGCAATTTATTTCATGAGTGAGCTAAGGAGAACTGTTAAGTTTAGTACTGTATGTGAACTCAAACATGGGGTTACAGTAAAACTGGCATTTGTTCAATGACTGAAGGAGGGAGAAAATACCATAGAACTTCTGCTTGGAATCTGAGGGAGAGATAAATGCCTTGAACTTACTCATCCTGCTTGACTTGGCTCCCTTGGAAACAGTGCTATAAGTGGGTGAGCTGTCATTTCCCATGAAGCGTGTTACTGCTGCTTCTCCTGGTCTTTTTATTTATGTAACTCCTTTGTCTCTTATATTTAATGTTGGTGACAGTTCCTTAGGAAGTGGCTTCTTGGGGCTGTCTTGAAGAATATTGCATATATAGCTTGTAAGGAGCTTTTAGACTTCATTTTTTGTTTGCTGGAAAGGAACAGTTCTGAAGGTCAGCGTCCTGAATTTTGATGTTAAGTGGAAGCCTAAACTTGTTACCCTGTACATGTAACTAAACTGTACGTGTACCATAAATGTGTTATATAATAGTACATGTTCTGCTGTGCTTCTAAAGTGTAGTACAGTTACTCTAAAAAGAATAATCCGTTCTGCTAAGGAAAGAAAGTTTGGGGAAGGAGGTAGATCAGGTAGATAGCTATGATGGAAAATTAATTATCTTTAAAATAGATACTTTGTGATGTCCCTTGCAGAGATGCTGGAAGATCTTAATGTTGCATAAAAGTTAAGTTGATAATAGTGTAAAACAACTGATTAGTCTTCAATCTCTGGCAGAAATTATTGGTACATATACTGAAAGTGATGTAGATTCTTTCTGTGTTTTGTCTTGAAATAATTTTTGCACTTAAAATGTGGCCTTTGTGCTTAAGTTTTTTGCCTAAAAATATAACTCCTCATGGATATTGTTCTGTAAAGGAACAAATATTTCAATATGTATATTCTTAGACTGCTTGGAAAGCTTTTTGTTTGTCCAGGTTGATCTGTTTCTGGCACAAAAGCATGAAATTCTCTGAATTTTTACTGTGGAGAAAAAACAGGAAAGCATAGCTTTTGTTTTGAACTAACACTGGAACCTCCCTGTGTTTTGCTTATCATGTGTACAGAAACACTGGCAGTGTCCTTAGGCTATTTTAGTTGGAGCTGGTTTTTCTCAGGTCTTGTAATACATCAGATGGCAAGATAGGGATTGCTTGAGCACATGGGAGAATAAATGAGGATCAACACCCCTAACACTTGAAGGGACTGTGTGAGGTAGGTGAAAAGGCAATAGACTTTATTCAAGAAAGAACTATAGTTCTTCAAGGATGTGGAGTTAGGTGTGTGTGTTCACCCCTCCTGAAAGGAAGTGCTGTTTGTGTTCATGCTGAATTTCGGTGTTGAGGAAGGGAAACTTAATGGAAAAATAAGAAACTACCTATCTACAGAAATCAAATTAAAAAGGGGGTAGAAAATATTTATTGGAAAATACATCTTAAATACTTAATCTCAAAATGAGAGAGTTTGTACTGTGTCTGTTTGAAAGAAGTTCTGAAAAGTGCTCAGTGACAATTAACTTCCCTGATATTCTTTCCTAACTGGAGCGTTTCTTCTTGAGAATGTGTGTGATGTGCATTGGTTTTAAGGGGGAAAAACAAAACTTGTTTTTTCTTCGTCCATTTCCCGTGGTCTTGAAAGAATAGGAGTAATGTCAGCTGATGAGAATGGCATCGTTAAAGCAATATCTGATTACAATAACATTTACAAACAATCTGAAAAAGTCATTGTGTGTTTTTAATATGTGTTCAAACAGTATGACATTGCTGCAGGACAGAAAAACAAGTATGGGATTACAGATGTGTAGTTTGATTGGCTGTTATTTTGGTGAGGCATTTGGAAAGTCACTTGATTCTGCACCTGTAAGTGTCTTACCAGGTTTCTTCTGTTCACAGGGTTGTGGAGATTGCAGCCTGCCACTCTGCTCACACGTCAGCTGCCAAGACCCAGAGTGGCCAGGTGTACATGTGGGGCCAGTGCCGAGGGCAGTCCGTGACCTTCCCCCACCTCACTCACTTTGCCTGCACTGACGATGTGTTTGCTTGCTTTGCTACTCCTGCCGTCATGTGGCGTCTGCTGTCAGTAGGTGAGCTCCGGCTCCCACGGAGCAGCCAGTGCTGTCTCCTTTTGTAGGGGTTAGCACAGGATACCACTTCTGTGGCAGGTTGCTGTTTCAAGGAGGACTGGCAGCTAGTTGATTGTGGGTTTTTTGTTGTGGTTTTTTTTTTTTTTTTCTTTCAAAGAAAACAGTCTGTTTTGGCAGCTAAGGATCCAGAGAAGGGTTAACAAGACTGTTTGCCGGTATACATCAAGAGTGAACCCTGTTTTTCTCTTGCACCATGAATGTTGTGTATTCCCTGCATTTGAACTGTTTCACCTTCAGCTCAGGACTGGGAAGGAATCCTGGGTCATTAAAGATGTTGCTAATTCTTACTTGATCCCAAATATGCTATAAATCTCTTAGCTTGGCTTTCCTGGAAAATACGAGGGTGTTTTTGTGTTCAAAACAAAGATGTTTCATCTTAGATCAGCCACTTCAGTTCACAAGATCATTTAGGAGATCTAATCTGTTTTCACATTGACAAAAGACCCTAATTTTGTTAGTCCCTGTACGAAATTTTTTTGTGGGGGGATGGATCACATCCTAAGTAACCTTTCTCCCATACTCAGGCTTTATCACTGTATGTAGCTTTTCCTAACCCAGCTTCTGTCTTAACTTCTCATTTAGCATGTTATTCGTAGAGGTCCAGGTAACAGCGCCCCATCTGTAGAGGAAAACTTAATAGTTTTACTAAAGAGAGAGAAGATTTGCTTGGAGTGGTCTGCTTCTGAGTAAATCTATGTCTTGTTTTATCCCATCTCTTACTTTCTCCATTCTCTAATTCTCTGCAATATGTGTTAGTCTTACTCTCTGTAGAGGTCTGAGGGTTGCTCAGTCTGTTGCCTCTTGCTAATAGTGAGGGCTCTTTAAATGACATCTCACCAGTTTCAGTACCTTTCAAGTTCTTGTTTTTTATGAATTACTCCCAGACTGAGTATAACCAGCTATTTGACTTCTGTACCTGCATTTTAATACCTCTTACCCCTTGGGGAGTCTTCCCTACTTACTTTGATAATCCTACTGAATATTTAAATCAAAGGCATTAATTATGGGGGCATTTTTAATTTCCATTTTCCGTATTCTTGTTTTCCTTCCTCAGATTTTTAGTAACAGAGGCTTAAACCCCCCTTTTTTCTCTTGATTTTTTTTATGGTGTTTTGTTTTCTTAGCAAGAGCTAACTCTGTGTAAAGGTTATTGTTTTACTTCCAGTTATGGTATCTCTGCCAAAAAAATGAATCAGTTAGTCAGGATTGGCTGTGGTAAAGTACAAATATGCAGCCTTTTTTCAGGACTGAACTTAAGGTATTTGGAGTGAAAGTTGATCTGCATAGCTTAAGCTAAGCTGATGACCCAGAAAAAAAAAAGATCACATGAGCAAAGGAGAGGGATTGGAGCACAGTTTAGTTAGCCCAGACAAGATGCAGCTTCTGGGGATGATTCATGTAAATCAGAGGAGTGCGTGGTCTTTTGTGGCACAAATGTGACTTGTCAGTTCTGAGGAGTTTGTTACAGCAATATTTCTTTTTTTAAATACTATTTAACTGTCCCTAACGGTGAAGAGTGATTTGTGGATTGTATATGACTGAACAATGTGCAGTGCTGTGGGACACAGGGGACATAGACCACATCCCATAATAGTGGAAACCCGTTTATTTTTCTTTTCCATACTGCACTTCTTAGAAACCATATGTCTTGAAACACATCTTTAAGATGCTTAAGCAAAAGCTTCAAATAATGGGTTAAATTAGCTTTTCTAAAACTTCAGAGTTCTTGATTTACCAGAAGCCTTAGACAACTTGTGCTGCAATTCTTGTATGATTTCTAGAGACAAAGTGGGGCCTCTGTGGGACCAGTGCCATAGGCCTTAATAGAGAGAACTGTGATATCTTAGCTTTAATCCCTTTAATTCCACTTCCAAAATTGCTGTGGTCCCGTGTCCTTGGTAGTACCAAGAACACAGTGTCTGCTATCTCTTCAACAGCACTGCTGTTGTATTTTGTGTTTTCATAGCTGACTAATAAACTGAGTAAATTGTGTCAGTGATACTTCATGTTATGGCAAGCACCTGGCAAGCACCTTTCCAACCTGCAGGCTGTATCCAGTCTGCCAGCACAAGGAGGTGACCAAGTGGTGACATGTTTTCCTACTTTTTGGGCTCAGCTCGTGCTGTGTCAGTGCAGCAAGGAGTGCTGTACCCCATGTCCCAAGTGAGCTCAGGTGATAGGGCAGACCCCCACGATCAGCAGTGTTAAGATTTAAGCTGTAGAGCCGAGTTTGCAGGTAGCAGCGCTAGCAGTGAGCTGCCTGGAGGCTGGAAATTTCATGGGTGGTGCCCATGTGGAGAACGAGTTCTCTGGATACTTTGCTTGGTGCTGCATTACCTCTGTGCAGTGGAATGGAATGAGGACTGCTGCCTGGAGCTGTTGTGGAGCAGCCCTTCCCAATAGGGAATGCTCTTGGATTAATTCATCCTTCCCATTTTGTCGCTTGAGCCAGTGGAGCCCTGACATTGATCTGTTTTCCTTGATGTGCTCTTAGTGTAGTTACTAGCTTAAGTTAGTGATGTGTGTGTTCCATTTAGGATGCCTAATGTGTTGATTTGGTTTTTTTAAAATTGTTTCTGTAGAGCATGAAGACTTTTTAACAGTAGCAGAGTCTCTGAAGAAAGAGTTTGACAGCCCGGAAACCTCAGATCTGAAGTTCCGTGTGGATGGAAAGTACATCTATGTCCACAAAGCTGTTCTGAAAATCAGGTAGCTGTCGTGTTTTGCAGCTCTTGTTTGTACAGAATAACCTCTTCTATATCACGTATTAAGGGGAGAAAAAAAGTAAGGGGTAGGGAGGGGCCTGTAATGTGTAGCATCTGTATATCCATAACCACTTTAAATGAAGTGACTATAAAAGAAGCGGTCCACGTTCATTTTTCACTGAGCCTGTTTGTTGTTCCCAGGATAATAAATTCTGTTAAGCTGATCTGATTGCAAATGTATACATGGATGTTTCTGTAGCATGGACAAAATAAGAATTTTATCTTAATGCATGACAAAGTCCATGTGAATGAAAACATGGATCGCTATTCATGATGGGGGATGGTAAAAATCTGTGAATATGGCAGAGTGCTCCAAATACCTATTTCAGGCGGGCTGTAATGTAACATTGATGTGTCTGTGTAACAGTGCTCCAGATGATGTCTTTGTCTCCTAGGTGTGAACACTTCAGAACGATGTTCCAGTCATACTGGAATGAGGATATGAAGGAAGTGATAGAAATAGACCAGTTTTCTTATCCTGTGTATCGTGCCTTTCTTGAGTACTTGTATACAGACAGTGTTGACCTTCCACCTGAAGATGCAATAGGTATCGTTTGCAGTCCAGTTATATTAGAAAGCAGCATCCAGAAAAACTGAGACAGGGGATGCAGAATAAGTGTATAAATATAGACTTCTAGTCTCTCCTATAATGCATTTTACTGGTGATTAATTAAGATGTCTTTAGAATGCTCTTGTAGCAAACTTAATACAGCAAAAGTGATGCGCATATAGGAATAATCTATGAGCAGCTTTTTCGAGTTTGACAGAGAAACTATTTTTCTGGGTTAAAATACTTACATATTTAAATTGAGTCAATTATTCCTTGGCGTAATTATCAAATAATCGCAATAGATCTCATGGGAGAACTTGTACAGCAGAGCAGTTACAGCAGGCTGTAATTCAAGCCCATATTTTGATATTAGTAACATTTTACTCATGTTGTGGTGCCTGTTTTGTGGCACCGTTGCAAACCATTAGGTGTGCAGATCAGTGGAACAGCTCTCATGTTTACAGAGATTAACAGGATTGCAGCGTGAGGTAATAAAAGGCCTTTCTTCACGTGTAATGTCCATTTTCTGAGTAGTGACCTGCTTGCAAAAATCACATTATGGAGATACAGAAGTTTTCACACAGAACATGGGTGCAGTTTGTACCCCCAGGAGCATAAACTGTTGCTGAAAGAGCAGAGGTTGTTACGTCTGACTAACACAGTGGCGCTTTAATTGCAGGGCTTTTGGATCTGGCTACTTCGTACTGTGAAAACAGACTGAAGAAACTGTGTCAGCACATTATCAAGAGAGGAATTACTGTGGAAAATGCATTTTCATTGCTCTCTGCTGCTGTCAGATATGATGCAGAGGTAAACTTCTAAAGTTCAATCTTTTAAATAGGTGGCTGCTTTCTGACGTAAACTAGGGAGAAAGGCAGCCAGTTATGTTTTTCATATAAGCTCTCACTCACTGTCAGATAATGCTATTTGCCACTTGCAGAATTTGAGGATGTTGGACTTATAAAAACTGTATTTGCCATGAGAGATGTATCTTTTATTATAATTTTTTCCCATAAACCAGTTTGGGGAAGATGAACTATTACGCAGATATTTCTGAGGGTGAAAACACTAACTCATAAACAAGGAAAGGGTTTAAATACAAAGGAAAACACTATGAAAAGCAGGCTTGTAAGCCTTCAAGTTACTTATTTGTAAGGCTGTTTTGTGTGTGATGATATAGGGTGGTAGACTGGGGACTGAGTGCATTTGGTATTTTTTTTTGGTTGGTGGAGTGTTTTTTTTTTTTGTTGTTGGCTTTTTTTGTTTTGTTTAGCTACAGTCAAATACAGTTCTGGTTTTCACTGTCTACTAATGATGTGTCAGAATAAGAACTGCTTCATGGGCCTTACAAATGTTGAAGAGGGAGGAACAGTGTGCTGAAAGCAGGGGGAAGGCTGGTGAAACTTCCCTGCTGTGTGATGTCTGACTTCACTACTAGACCACTAACATGCAGCTTTGGGAGCTAGTGGGGAAGTATTCCAGGGCTTGCTTTGGCTGTTTGTGTTCAGTGTAGTATCTGTGCATTGTGCTGGCAACTTTGCGATGGGTTGGTTTTTAACTTGCTACTTATGCTTATAAAGCAGTTTTTTGGTACTCAGTAAATCTGCTCGTTGCTTTTTCTTGTAGTTAATATCCAGCAACCGGCATGCAGGTTGCCCTAACTTATTTCAGAGCCTTGCAGTGTGTTGCTTGTTTGATATATCTTGCCCAAAGGGCTGTGTTAGTGTCTGTTGTGCCTTAAGCTCTACTGTGAACAATGATGTCTTTGGTGGGAGTACATCAAAAGTAGAAGATTTGCATACTTTAGCCTCAAAGGACTGTTTGCAGGACAGATCTTCACTGTGGGATTGATTCCGCTTGTAAAGGATATAAGAAATCCAGTTACTATGCTTTGTCTGTACCTTACTAGCTAAATGAAGTTAGAAATCAAGTGAAAAGCATAGACCTAAATACTGCTTCCAGGAGAGAATGGGTGACCCTGAGGTGTTGGGATTTAATGAAAAGCTAGTTTTATGTGCTGTAATGTTAGCTGGGGACTTGAAATTACTTGGGTGATGTAGTTCACTCAAGGGAGTGTGGGCCTGGAAGACAACAGTTTAAAGAAGCTGCTTCACTGATTTTAAACTACCTCCATGACATGAAACTCTTTCTTTTGGTGACTAACTGCAGTGACTAGCATTAGGTCAGGGCTGGCTTTTAAAATAATCCTTGGCTGTACCTTGTGCCTTTATTCACCTTAAGTCTGTATTGAGTACAGTTTACTGGGAGTGCATCCGTCTGCAAATGAATTTCAGCCTTTTTTTAATGCAGAACTTTAAATTTTCCAGAGTTACTTACTAATACTACAATAATTCTGTTTATTGTATGCTTCTGTTGCATTGACTTGGAATATGAATTTTTTTTAATAAAGCAGTGCAAAATATTCTAATGTGTATGATGTAATTTTCTTTAAAATGCTAGTTAATTCTGTTATTTAAAAAAACATCAGTGTTCAGTTCTAATAAGCCTGTCTTTTTTTGTTGCACAGATGCCACACAAGTCAAGATCTGCAGCTTCAGAATGCCTGGTTTTAGGCCAGGATATATTTTTATATTATTGTTGTGTCAAGAACTCCCACTAGCACACACAGTTGCTGTAGCTTTCAGTATTGACCTTAAGTGAAAACACGATTAGTCTTTCATACCTCATGTGGCTTAAGGAGCTCTGCAAATTTGTTATGCCTTCCTGCAGTGCCCAGTCTGCTGAGCAGCTGAGGAAGGGTGTGTTCTCACATACAGGGCACTGGTCCTACAAGTGTTTAATAAAGAAATGGGAACAGTGTGGGGAGTTGCCCTTCTGTAAGGGCTGCGGTGCCCTCCTTTTATAGCAGCTTAGGTACGCATCCCAGAGTAAATTCCTTCTCAAAAGAGGACTCAGAAATATTCAATACGAGTAGGAAGTGTCCTGTGGTCAACCTTATATTGACAGGGACTTGTCTCTTTTGTTCCTTAAGACATCATTTTGATCTGACATCATGTGGGTGCACTTATGGTTGTGAGGCTTTTTGCCATGTAACTTCAAGGCTCTTAGTTAAGCCCTGAGATAAGCGGGAGGTCAGGCAGCTCTACAGAAATATTTGAGTTTGTATTATGGAATGAAAGAGTTGAATTTTTTTCTTCATCCGTAGTCATGGTTATATATCATTACCCTGAGATCTTTTATTTTTTTTTGGAGTGTAATACCTGTTAACAAGTGCAGATGAACGTCTTCAAGTGGGAGAGTTTAAAATATATATTGGCCAAAACAGATGATTTTTGTGACTGCAGCTGTATAGTAAGAACCAGATTTTGGTTACTTCCCCTTGTAATTGCATTTACGTAGTGACATGGATGGGTAGAATTATTTTCTGTTGCATTTATGTAGTGACTGTTTGGGGAGAAACCGTTAAGAGCCACTGGGTTAATGTTTGTCCAGTTCTCTGCAAAAATAAAGCATATATGGGCACTTGTGCCCGAATGAAATTTTCTGTGATGAAAACAAAGATAATAACACTTCTTTTTTTTTTTTCCCCCCCCCCTGTTTAGGACCTAGAGGAATTCTGCTTTAAGTTTTGTGTCAATCATTTGACAGAAGTGACACAGACTACAGCATTTTGGCAAATGGATGGTCCCCTGCTAAAGGAATTCATTGCTAAAGCCAGTAAATGTGGAGCCTTTAAGAACTGACACGAGCCTGTAAGTTACGGTGATGGCAGGGAGTTTTTTTTGCGGTTACAGCAGGGATGCCATAACTGTACGGGTACAGCAAGCGTTGTGTGATCTCTTGCACCGGAAGACGTGGAAGGCCACAGAGAAAACAAATGTTTTCAGTGCTCCAGAGTGAACTGTTGTAAAAATGTCAAGCAGAATATTCACTTGCATTTAACCAAGTTGGATGGTGGAACCAGCTCAAGATTTGAGACGGGGAATGCTGTGGGATGCAAAGGATACTGGCCGGTGTTATGGACTTACCTTTCTAGCCTAGAAAATCTCAGTTCTAGCACCACCTGCTCCTATGTTCAATTTACATTTTGGGGTCAGAGAACAGTCTGACCTGAGCCACTGAATGATGTCACTTAAATCATTAACTCCCTGGGATTATAGAGAAGCAAATGGCATGGTTATTTCTTACTGCATTTGCATGATTGTGAATGAATTGGCCATTTGCTGTGTGTAATTAACCAAGTGTATCCAGTGCTTAAAGTGTGCAAAAATAATGTATCCTCAAAGCCTAGGCAAGTGACTTTGAGGAAAGGAGTTACTAGCAAAACTAATTGGGAGTAAATGTCTATATTTGGGTATATTTTAATATAAGTTGTAATATGTACTTTGTGTAATCTGTTCAAACAATATTTATAATGCTTAATGGAAATAATTCCCTCTTCAGTGACTTCAGATGACATTGATTCCCTCAGAGGGGAAGGGAAATACTGTACTGAAAGTTGGGTGGGGTTTTGCTTCTAAGTATTGTCTAAACCTAAACTACATGTAATTAAATTTAATTTTTTTGGTACCTCTTCACTTGCAAACTAACTTTGACTTTGAAGAATGTTACAAACTTTCTGTGTTACATACACTGTATAAATTGCTTTATTTAAAAAACAACCTAAAACCCAACAAAACAGCAAGGGAAAACTGCCAACAAAAAACACAGCCAAACTTACCTCTCATGCTGTATTACTGAACCTTGCTGATTACACTGTACTTGACGATACCAGTGATTTTGATTTCAGAATTGAGCAAATTTATTCGTAGGCTCTAATTCAGACCTCAATGATTGCAAGCTATGGATCTGATTTTTTTTTTTTCATGAAGTCATCCATATGTGACTGTAACCCTACAGCAGGTATGTATGGATATCTACTATTCTCATCGTGTATTTTTAATAACAGAGCTCCACGTTAAAGCACTTTTGTTTTAGGTGGGGGTTTTCTAGGCAGAATTGCTCTGAGTGGCACTCGAGTCCTGGGCTTGGGCCATAAGCTGGTGGTGCTTCTAGGCCCAGGGAGGCAGCAGGCCTGAACTCCATAAGCAAATAGAATTACTAGTATTTGTTCCAGGGGGCACAGTTAATAGTTCAAGAGCTCGTTTTGAATATTGTTATTCTGTGCTTATTGATACATGCCATCCTACAGAACAAGCTCCCTTTAGGAATTCTGAGTGGTCAGGCACAGAGTACAGCTGTTGTAACAGATGTTACACTTGTCATGAAACCAAGAGAGCAGTGGAGCGCTCTGGTGCTGCTCTGCTTCCTACTGAGGCAAGGGGTGGTTAAAGCAGGGCCTGACACTGCTCTTCCTCCTTGGCCACATCCTATGTAGCAGAAGGGCTAGTGACCACAACTCCACACACAACTTTTTTGAAAAAAATGTTTTATTTTGTTAATTTAGCCTTTTGTAGCTAAACGATGCTTTTCTGTATTGAAACAACTTTTTAAAGGCAAAACACAGGGAAGGTGGATCCTTCCTTAATGGAGAAAGGAAGGCCCAGATCACTGATCCTTTTGACGTTGTACATGTTCTGAGTATAATGCCCAACGGGGTTTGGTCCACCTGTGAACACTGCTTCACCACTGCCATTACAGCAGAACTACTTACACATTGACCAGTCAAGCAAGAATAACTTGGGATTTTTAATTCAACTCCCTCCTGTTCATAACTCAGAAGGCTTCAAGTGCAAGTTCTGCTCCTTTATCTTCTTTGGAAAGCCAAAGCACCAATATGATCCTGAAAACATCACTGTCTAGACACAGTGAAGCAGCTATGGCCCAGCCAAGAGAGGGCTCACAGTTAAAGTGACTCTTACAAGTGTTCTGTTGCAGCTGATGTTCCCTTGTCTTTGAGCAAAAAGTCTTTACTGGAGGGTTTAAAAAAAGCTAAATTTAGTGTGTAACACTGATGTACTGCACAGTAAAATCTGAAGATGAAGATTTGGAAATTTTAAGAACTTAAAATTATTGCACTGTTGAGGTATAAAAAATGCATATAAGACCCAGTTCTTACTTGTGTTCCTGTCTTGGGAGTGGGAAATTTCTTAGACATGGACCACATGTGCTCTAGGGTTTCTATCATTAGAAAATCCTAAATATTTGACACCATTACAGACAGACTTAAGTGTTATTCAGACACCGTACTAGATGTACTGGCTGTGCTCTCTGGGGTCGGAAGGACTTCTTTTAAGTCCTGCAGTAGCTCAATCTTGTGATCCAGTCTTTTTCTGTTTTCTAGAAGTTCCTGTATTTTTTCTTCTGTTCCTATTACGAAAAAGAAAAGGATAGAAGCCTTTATTCGTACATAACTATTTTTAATTTAAAATACATGTTACATATGCATAAACACGGCAGAGGCTACAGATGCTTAGTTTAAACTACAGTAAAACCTCTGCTTTCTTCAGCAACATCTTTAACCCACCACTCTGTACGCCTTGGCTCTTTATGAAGAGCTGGACCACGTGTTGGAAAAAAGGAGCCTGACTGGTGCATCTAAGAAAGCACAAAGCAGTGTTTGCATACTTTGTCATCCACCTAACAAAATCCATAATGTAGCTGCTTTTGAGATTAAATTTAAACCATCACTGTGTATGTAAAAATTACTGGTTTAGTTACTAACCCAGTGCTAACTGGCATATGAACTTTAACAATTCCCTTTTCAGATTCCATTTCTATGGGAAAAAGATGCATTTTAAATCTTCAAGATAACATCTCTGAATTACAGTCTTGAAGCAAATTTACTAGCAGATTTTAGCATACAAGACAATTAAACCTAAAAAGAGATGATTTGGACAACTGCACTCAACAGCTCGATGCTCAAACCCACAACTCGAGCATTTAATTCTCCTGCTTCTGGCAAAATTGTTATTGACAGTACCCTGATGGGATTAACCAAGTTGTTTACCTTATTTGCAAAGCTCTGCCTGACTGCATTTCTGCTTCTCTCTGTTGCTTCCATTTTCCTAATGTTAAAGATTATTGAAGTCAGTGAGATCTTGGTAACACGCCTTGCCAGTATTCAGCAGCATTACCGTAACCTTACAGTGTTAATTGCAAGTTTTAAATGAAGCACCTGCTTTGTTCGGTCAACAAGACAGACAGAGGTGATGGTGACCTCTGAGCAGCAAGGTTGGTCTGTGAACAAAAAATGAGTTTTTTGCAGTCTGTGAGAATGTCAAGAGTTCACATTCCAGTAAGAAGGAAAAGACATTTTATACAAACTGAATATATTTTTTTCTCTTTTGGGGGAAAGAGGATGTCTCCAAAGGGTTAGAGTGGGGAAATTATCTCCAGATGTTTATTCCATGACATTTGGAATTACAGAGCCTTAACTGATTAAAAAAGAAAAAAGCAAAGCACCTTTGGCCTTCCACCTTCCTGCTGCTTCTTCCTCTGCAATCAGAAAGCCCGTAACTGCTGCTCTCTGTGCGTGTACGTGAAAGATTATGTACGTGCACGTTTCTAAGTACATTACCCAAAGTTGGGTGTGGGTGTTGGAAACAGGCTCCAGAATGACAGTGGTGCCTGCTGCCCAAGGAAAATTCTGGGTAGCAGATCATTGGTGCCCCATGCTTGCTCTGACTGAAGAGAAGCAGATGGCTCCTTCTCTCTCCCATCAGGTGACACCACTATTTGACAGCACTTCCCCCTGCTGCCCCCAAAAACCTGTGCCTGCCCCTTCACAGGGTTTAGCAGCTCAACAGTGGACAAATCCACAATGGAAACAGTCCCCTTCACTGCAGGGGCGGGGGGCAGGCAGCCTTCATGGCACTTCCCTGAGGTACTATGAACTAGCAGGCACGTACTTGAAGAAAAAGTTGGACATATACAAGTGAAAGCTGAAAAAAAACACAACCTCTTAGAGACTATTTGGATATGAATTAATAACTTATGAGAAACAAACAAAACAGGTTGGTTAGAGCACAGTGCTAGTAATGCCAAGGTTGCAGGTTCAATCCCCATAGGGGCTGTTCACTTCAGAGCTGAACTCAAGGGTCCTCGTGGGTCCCTTCCAACTAAGAATGTCCGGTGAGGATGTATTCAGCATTTGGGTGATCTACAGATGGAAGATGTACAGCTCAGACATACAGCTTACTTTCTCTTCTGCCAAAAGGCTGTGGCAGAAATAGAAAAAGCCCAGAAAAAGATGTCAGGGACGGGAATGACTGGCCTGTGGCAGTGCTTCCACAGGGAGGCAGATAACAGATTGGAAACCTTCTACCTCATAGAGGAAATGACCTTAAAGGGAAAGAACATGTATTTCTGTAAAATAAGGAATGGCCTGAGGGACACAGGCCTGGAAGGGCTGCCCTTGCTCTTCTGTAAGACAAGTGCTGTGGGATGCTCAGTGGAGGAAATAACAGTTTCAAAATTAAGAATCGTGGCCTTTGTCTGTGCAGCTGAATTGCAGAATTTGCTGCTACAGTTCCCCTAAAAACAAACACTACTGAGGAGCTCAAAAGCTACTGGACAGACAGCTGACCAGCCCAGAGGAAATAAAAGCTGATGGAGGTATCTTCCCAAGCAGGATGCACAATAGAACTGAAAGCAAAACTAAAGGAAGTCACTTTTCTTTGGAGGAGAGGACAAGGATCTCTAACCTAGAAATCTGAAACTGCTGCTGAGGTGGTAGCATGTCCCATAGGGAAGGTTTTACATGCAGACACGTTTGTAGTAAAGCTGCAAGCTGCAAGAGAACTCTGTATCCCTGCATATAAAAGGAATTCAGATTAGCAGTATCAACAGTTACAGTTCAGAGTAACCTTGCTGTGCTGACACCTAAGGCTTTACAACAGGGTTTGCATGATAATGCAACAAATGAAAAAAATAAAATGCAAAAATGGATTGAAGGTAAAGCGTGTCAGATGACCCAAAATCATCAGCTCCAGGAAAATATCAAAGAAGACATGGCATTTATACTAGTCTTCCGTGACTTAGTACATCACCACAGAGACTCCTTATCTAAAGCTTGTAAGGCAGATGACAAACAACAACAAAAAACCCAAACCAAAACAAAAAAAAGCCGGTGATTTCCTTCTCTCCCTACAGTCCCACTTTCATTCCTTTCTCACTGGTTCATTTTAAGAGCTCCTCTTCAATCAGTTTTGGAACCAGCCTTTATGTGTGTTTTTAGTGTTGACCTTGAAATGGAGGACAGTGGCATCAGAAAAGAAGATTGTGTGGTTCAGGAAGAACTGAGCTGTCGGAGTCATGGGGAACTGGGAGAATCACATGGTTGTGTGCACGTAGGTACCAATATCAAGAAATTCACCTGCCAGCTGAGAAGAAGGTGAAATAATTGATGCAGCTGAGAAAGAAACAAGTATGATCCAAGGTTGTGTCACATGAGGAATTCCAAGCAGGGATGTTTTAATGCCCTCAGATGAGGCACTGGCAGAACCTTGTGTCAGACAACTGCAACACCAGACACTCCCACTGCTGAAAAAGGGATTTAAATGCAAAACTGGGAAACTAAAGGGGAAGCCTCACTTTTCCAGTCAAGTGAAGGGAAAACAGCAAACACTGCCTTTACACACTGAGCCACAGTGTTAGATAATTAAAGCCCCTTTCACTGTAGTAAAAGCGAAGTTAGAAAAGGGCTGCTAAAAGTTAGAGAGGGAAATCAGAGCAAGAGACTCGCCTGCCTGAAAAAGTTTTAGCCTTGCTGCTTAAAACAGCTGAGAGTGGAGTCCAAGCCCTCGAGTTTCCTTCCACACTTGGTAGTCCCAAGCAACCACTTCCTTGTTTCCGTTTCACTCTGAGCATTCTCATCTTGTTTTTCAAAGCATGTTACAATTGCCACCAGGCCCAGGTAAGTTCTGCCAGCGTTTGGCTGTTGTGTTTCAGTTAAAGGTATTAGTCTGAACACTTGTCAGGCAGCAGCAGAACTGTAACACAGGCAAGCTGCTGAAGAGAGGCTGCAGAGAAGGAACCAAAATAAGCTGCAGGAGAGGGGAGTTCCTCTGGGGCAGAGACCCTTTGGTCTTTTAAAACTGTGGAACTGTGAGTTGCCCGCCCCCTTCAGCAAAATTGGCATAATGTATTTCTAAAGATTCAGGTAGCAATGGCTTTCATTCAAGAGTTTACATAATACTGAAAAAAAAGTTCCTCAGAATTTTCATTTTAAATGATCACTTTATCAAAATTCTCAGAAGAATGACTTCAGTGCCAAAACCGAGACCAACTGCTACTGCTCTGACAGCTTTTCTCCACATACCTGAATGAATATTTGTCAGTATATTTTCAAACAGTCCACAGTCAAACAGTGCCATTACTGTCTCTTCATACTCTGGGGAAAGAGATAAATTGATTTAATATTACTGAGTAAAGGCTTACAGAGCCCTACATTAGAAGTAACACAAACCAGTAGTTACTTATTTTCCATCACACTGATTGCTTGAGGTTTTAGGATGTCTTCCTTCTCATACAACCTATATTGAGAAAGAAGGATCAAGTTGTCAATTCTACTTTCTTTTTACTTTTATACAGAAAATACTTCCCTTTTTTAGGTCTGCACCACATGAACAGTCCATTTAAAAAAGAGCAATATACTTAAGTCATATTCCATTCCATTGTGTCAGGACTGCGTGATGGCAGGGCTGACCGTACCAATTCCCCCTGACAGATCATGTGATGTGGGACAGAGCTATTCCTGTTCAGTGTTAAAAACTATCCAAGAATTAATGCCTCAATTTTATACCTGAAGCTTCTGTTGAAGCAAAATACAAAAACCTCACAGAGTTCAACTGACCATTAAGAGGTTTCCTTTGTGATGCAGACTCTGAATCTCTAATGTGTGCCAGATTTCATTGCTGCTTCCAGCAGCTGGTGTCATGTCACACACAAGCTGCTCGTGAAGGAAGACATATCCAGGTGGGAAATTTCACTTTCCATGCATATGCTTTGGTTACTTTGCATAAAATAGCATTCTTTATGCAAAGGCAGTTCTTATATAATGTTGAGAAAAGAAGTTCCCTGGAATTTTAATTTTAAACAGTCATTTAAAATGGAAGGTCATTCTCAGCCCACTGCACAGCTGCAGAAATAAGACAGGATTATATTTAGCACTACAGCATGCCCAGGATAGGTGGCCCAGGGCCAAGTACCTGGCATTCAGATCCGCATTTCTGCTTTGAAAGCTGAGTCCCCCATGAGTCTCCATACCTGTTTCTGAAGTGTTGTCATCCATTAGTTTTTCTTGTGCCAGGTGAAGTGTGTCCAGCATCTCTTCAAATATGTCATCTAGAAGCCCAGCTTGTTTGCATTTCCTGACAAGGTCTATTTGGACTGTTAAAACACAAAAACACACTCATACAAGTGATCCGTAAAGCAGGCTTTACTCCCTTTCTTCAGTAACTAAAACCAAAACTTTTTGGCCAAAATCCTCCCTCCACTTACAAATATTTCTGCAAATCTCTGGCTCCTCCAGCTACCCAAGCAGCCCTTTTCAATGGGAAAGTGGTCTGGCAAATGTAAGCACTATGCTGGGTGTAAAATTCCTTAAGCTCTACGTTTAGCTTCGTTCATCAAAAGTAAATATCTCAGTAACTCTAATGTGCCATTCCTAAAGACTCCTGGAACTCTCCTGTGCAGGAAACAAGTGATTTGTCTTGCTTGTCTTTCTTCCAATCCTTAGTACCACACCATGTACTGAGCAGGCTAAAGAAAACAGTGCACAAAGTGAATCAGTATTGGATTTGGTAAAAATTAAAGCTACTTTTACTCCAAATGATCCAGGCATTCAACTTGTTCATTACAGCCCAGTTTACGGACCTACTTTGTCAGATTTGGACTGATAGGGAAATAATTGTCTTATTTTTAATTAATCTCGGAGCAGCAGGTCAGCAGCAAGTCTCAGTAACATCAATGCAATGGGCTGTTCGAAAGGCAAGAGCTGTGGGACAGTTCAAAGAAGTCTGCCAGTCTCCATTAAAAACACTACATTTTACTGAAGACATTTGTGAGAAAAGAAACATCATCTCACTTACATGTGATGCCCTACAAGTATTTCAGGATTCTTTATAGATTCCCTGTTCTTTACAGGGATAGTAAAAATTCAGAAAAAAGCAGTAGGCAGCCACCTGAAATACCATGCCCATACACTAAGCATATCCACAGGGATGTGAATAATCACCACTAGCACCTTCCAAACTTCCAGGTGACAGCAGTATCCCAACAAGCAATTGCAGCAGGAGCTTCGGGGTAACATGAAAAGTGCAGCACTGAAGGATGGGTCCTGTGGTCCATTTCACTGTTGTAATATCCTATTTATGCAGTAAAATACTATATTGTGTTAAGCACCCTATGTACACCCAGGCTTCAAAAGGTGCTGCTCCCACAGGACCTCCTCAGCTATCCCACTCCAGTGCACCACCCTGCTGAACTCACCTCTCTCCTTCAGGAGAGGCTCAGGACAAGGAGATCAAAGCGAAAGAGGACAGATTCCCTTTTAAATTCAACTGATACAAAACAGGGAGGTGAGGCAGAGGCACCCCCATTTGCAGGAGACAGAGAGCTGAACGCAGCAGCCAGAACAGGGGCATTCTCAGGAGAATCACCAGCTCACATCACACAGCAAGTCTCACTCGGCCAAGCCACAGACATTTGTTTGCTGCACAGTCATTCTGCAAATCAGACTTCTGCTGCCATGCCAGAGCTTGGACAGTCACTCGTCTCAGGAGAACAGTGAAGGTACATTTGCAGCATCACTGCTATCAGTCATTCTCACCTTTATGCCTGTTGTTTTTTCTTTTCAGTATTTGTAAATGGTTTTCTTCTGCTTTCTCTTCTGTTTTCTGTAAGACAATCAAAACAATATATTTTTACATCATACTAACATTTACTGCTGTTTTCATTATCAGAAAGATAGAAAGCAGCCTGCATTTCTGTGAATAGTCAGCTTCTCTGCACAGCTAGCGATATTCCTCTTCAGACATTCCATTTTTAAAATGGAAGCAAAAGCTGCTTCAAAGAAAAAACACTAAGAAAAGCCCAACACCTGAAACACCACCCTCCCATATCATTTAATTTGCGAATAGCAGAAAAGTAAAAAAATGTCTATTGCTAACTCCCAGGGTAGATGATGTTTAGCTCCCTAAACCTGATGTAATACTAGGGACGATCTGGAAGAAAAAGGGGGATGTTTTCCTTTGGACAGGATGCAGTCATTCTCTCCTGTTCCATGTCATACCACAGTACTATGAACAATTCTTCAGGTCTGTCCCAAAACTCTACCAGTGTAAACATGCATTGCTTACACAGTGGTAAACGATTTATCCCACAGTGATAAATCCTGGAACCGCTCAGCTTTTTATTTGCAGTGTTTGTATTGATTTCTGAGATCAGTAGCATGGGAGAGGACCAGAAACAGAGCAATACTGTGGGTAACAGGTCAAACAAATCTAAGTTATAATACCAGCTGAGAAATTCTTGGAGAAAAATAACCAACCCTTATGACAGTACTACATAAATGCTGCATAGATCATCCACATCCCCTCATGTGACCTCCCTTTAATCTCAAGACCTGGGAAAGGCAGACTATTTTCCCCAAGGAAAGCTGGACACCAGTTTGTCTAGAAAGAGGAGATCCCAACCCCTCCAAATGTCAAAGGGAATTCTCACACACACTTCTGTAGAGCCAAGAGAATCACCTCCAAACTTAAAATAAGCTCTATCTACAGGTTTTCTAACAGCCTGTAAAACAATTCCCCCTGCAACCAGAGGGATGTTTGCTTGATGGCTCCAAACCCTTGGGAAGGCCATCTGCAGAGTCCAGAACTGCCTGATCTGCAATGAAAGTCTGCCAGGCTTACCCG
Source organism: Empidonax traillii (assembly GCF_003031625.1). NCBI lineage: Eukaryota > Metazoa > Chordata > Aves > Passeriformes > Tyrannidae > Empidonax > Empidonax traillii. The sequence goes on along the minus strand of NW_020955491.1, from coordinate 670,021 downwards.
TGAGCACAGTGTGCTCACACAAACAAGTGCAGGTTTAAAAGGCTGACTGACTCATCCAGAGCAGTTTTTTGTGGAAGTCGTGTCAAGCCATAAGCAAACCTGAGGGGCGTAGTCCTTCCAAAGAAATGGAGCCCCCAAAGGGAAGCTCTTTCTCTCCATACCAGGATCTCAGCCACTGAGTCAGCCTGGTTTGGAGGGCTCTACTGCATTTGTGCCACGTTACCCAAGGGCAGTGCCGGCTCTGCCTGAAGTGACTCCAAATGCAAACAGTTTTGGTTTGACAGAATGGCAAGATCCAAACAAGGCAGGTGTAAAGGACAAGCAAACTGCTTCTGTGAGGAAGTCTTTCTCTGAATACACAGTCAAAATACTTCATTAAATAAGTCCTTTGCTGTAGCAGATGTGGGTTCCTGTTTTAGAACTGCTGAGATTCAGAATTACCATTTCTTCCGTGATGGCAGGAGAGGTCAGTGTGTATCTTCTCTTCTTATTAGCTGCACCTAGGAATCAAGAAACAACAAAGAAACAAATGCAACAACCTCAGACTGACGTCTACACATCATTCAAATTCTCTCTCTTCCCAAAAAGCTACTCAAGTGAGGCACTTTGGGTGGCAAGGCAAGAGTACGTTTCAGCTTCCCCAAATACCTGACATTACAGTGGAATTCACGTTATTTCCATCTAAGTAAAATTACAATCCTGAACCATAAGAAAAAAGTGCAAATCACTGTAGCATTAGGATATCGCTTTACCTTTTAAACTCAACAGATTTTTGATTGTTGCAGAGTGAACTTATTCTCCCTGGCAGCAGCACTACCTTTAGTAGTAAAAACTTCCAGCAAATTTATAAAAAACTACTTTTTTTTTTTTTTTAAAGACAACTCTTGTTTATGTTAATACACCCTCAAAATTAATACTGCATAAAGAATTATTTTAGGTGTCCCAAAGATATACAAATGGCATTAGGTTTTTCATTGATCTAATAACCCTCCCTGAAAATCTCCAAGAACAGTTTGACTTGTAACTTGAATATTATTTATGCTACGAAGTGTTTTCAGTGACATGGTATGAATTCTCTGGAAAAACATCTGCTTTCACTGTGTCCTTTCCATTAGCATGCACCAGCCTCTTGCCAGCAGCCTAACTGGCAGCTTTTGGAAACAGCTACAGTATCAGAGAAGAATAACTCTAGTAAGGAAGACATGGCAGGAGCAGACAAATCCTGAGAAGAGTTCAACCACCCAACAAAACCTGAGGGTTTTAAGTGCAGTGGGGTTATATGCCCCCTTCCGTATTTAAGTCCAGAACCTCTGGACAGCACTTTAGTAAGGTCTTTCCTGTTAGAAATCACCCTGTCAAGAGGAATGAGGTGTCACTGTTGTACGAGGAGGCTGCTGAAACAAGTTTGGGCTTTGGGTACTGATGCCGTACATTTGTATTTTTCATGGCGTGAAAGAAAACCATAGCCTCTGACTTGATCCAAAATAAAGCCCCATGGCCTAATTTGCGTCCAGGAGACACAGGTGTAGATACAAAGTGTTCCTTGCATGACATCTTTGACATGTGATGGGATTTTCTAAACTCTCCCTGATATTTGCCATGAGGTTGTCTTATACAACAAGAGCAGCCTGGCCCCTCTTGCCCTGCACAGTGCCTGCTGCTCTATGTCAGCCTTTACTCTGTCCACATCCAACATTTCCAGTTAAGCAGAGGTCTGAGCCTGCTTCCAAGCCCAAACTGCCCTCCTGTCCCTGATGTGTAGAGCTGCAAGGAGAGTTCTTGACCCCTAAGACATCTTATCTGCTTCCAATCAAACAGCAGAGCCCTGACAATTCAGCACAAGAACACTGTCTCAACAAAGAACAAGGGGATGTTCCTTGACCCTATTTTCTTAAAGCTACAGGGGAAAACAGGCCTGGGGAGGCAGCTTGTGCTCCCACACAGCCCAGTGCTGGCTCAGCCTGCCCCGGAGGAACAGCTGAGTTCCTTTATCCAAGTTGGAACCTGAAAGTCAGAACTCCCATGAAGCCAGAGCACTTCCATCCCAGCCTGTCTCTCTCATCACCCTGTGCAGACCTGCACACAACTCAGCACAGGTGTCCCTGCCTGCCCAGATGGCCCTGATGGAGCACCTGCTACTTCAGCCAATTCCCCAGCTGATTCCCCCAGCTATTCCAAGTGCCACGTGTGCATCTGAGAGCTGCTTATAAGCAAAAGACCTTTGGCTTGGGGAACAGCTACTCTCTCAGACAGGTAGGAGAAGCTGATTTAGGAGGCAGGGCAGACGCTGCCAAGAGAATCCATTTACCTCTCAGAGGGTCTCCAAATTAGGTGCCTCTGGAAAAACTCTAGGAGAAAGCTCTGTTCTCAGGGAATAGGCATTGCACATTGTATGTGCAACATTTGACAAAAACAAAGACCTTCTAGTACCTAAAGGGGGCCTAAAAGAAAGCTGAAAACTGACTTTGTACGTGTATGTACAAAGGGCATGTATGACAGGACAAGGGGGAACAGCTTCAAACTGAAAGAGGGCAGGTTTAGTTGAGATATTAGGAAGAAATTCTTTCCTATGAGGGTGGTGAGGCACTGGAACAGGTTGCCCAGAGAAGCTGTGGCTGCTTCATCCTTGGAAGCATTCAAGGCCAGGTTGGATGGGGCTTTGAGAACCTGGTCTAGTGGAAGGTGTATCTGCCCGTGGCAGGCAGACTGGAACACGGTGACCTTCAAGGTCCCTTCCAACACAAACCATTCTGTGATTCATCTTTGTAAGATTTAAGCCCTCCTTATAAAGGAGGTGGTCTACAGAGCTAGACCTAATATCTTAATCTCATCTCATACTGGAAACAAAGCAATCCTTGCCCTGTCCAGTACTGGGGCAGGAAACCAGTTGGGACCCTGGACAGACCCAAGAGACTGACAACCATTAGACCACAGAAATCAAATTATTTTAAGAAGGTCAGAACTCAGAACTATGGATAAATAAAAAGCAGAGCTGCTAAGTAAACTAAGAAGCTGCATTTGGTCAGTGAACCACAGCAATATCAGATATTAAACAGACGTATGTCTGGCTAAGAAGCCCCAAACACTATGACTAAAACTTTAAATAACCCCTTAAGTGGCATCATGGTGGAGCAGGACTTTGTCAAGAGGATTAGTCAAAATTTGCTAGACCCTAGAGGGAGCACACCACTCTCAGCATGAATGCTCACAGTCCAACTGAGCTTCACTTCACAGTAAAGGTTAGTCTAGGACCCACTTCACTTTGAGCAGGGTTGCGTGCATTAGATTAATAAAGTCCAGCTTTGGCTGGTTAATTCAGTGAGATTTCCAGCTACCTCTGATTCAGCAAGGATCAAGACTGCCAAACTAAGCTGCATTTCTGTAGCACAGGAAGCAATCCTTAAACAGGTTGTATAACCCTTTTGTTACACTGAAAAAGCTCTTTGGAATCCTTCAGAATGAAAGGCTCTGTTTTAGAAACTACTGCAGTGAATACAGAAGATGCAAACGTGAATGTCTGAACATAACTACAGATAAAATCTCAAGGTGACCTCTTCCATAACAGCCTCTCTTTGCTAATCAAGTGCAAACCTGGCTCTCCTGTCTCACATGGACTTTACAAGCTGCCTGGGTCTACCTGCCAGAACAGAGTCAGAATAATTCCAAGAAGGATCAGGTCCATGGTGGTTTAAGTCAGTTTTGAGGGAGATTTAGGGAAGATTAATTTAAGCATTCTTCAACTAAATATAAACATACTTCAAAAGACCTTTTTGATTTTTGTGCATACATGTGGATCTCAACCAAACCACTCCTGCAAGGTCAGAAATCCACCACTCAATATGAAGGTGGAGTAACATTTATTTTGTTCAAATGAATTAGTGATTGTAGGATGCAAACTTTTTGAACAAATGAAATCAATGAAGGCATTAAAGAAACTCACCATAGTGACTGGTCCTATTGCTTGGGTCATGTTTTGGGCAGAACACTCTAAAATTTAAGTTCAATTTTAAGGAAAAGAGAAAAAGTGTTAATAAATATGTAAACAGAGTTATGCTGACTAATTTTAATAGATATTTCCCCCTCTTCTCATTGAACATAAACTGAAAGACACTTAAAAAGAATTATCAGAATTTTTGTTCAACATTACCCACCTAGGAAAGCACCTGCTGTGAAGTCACAGGCCATGCACAAGCTTGCATCTGTACTTTTAGAGCCTCGCTGGACTCTCAACACTGAAGCCTTGAATGACCAGTTCCATCAGCCCACTCTGCCCAGACCCGCCCACTGTTCAAATCCCGAGTCAGACACACTTCATCTGCTGTGGCGATCGCTGTGTCGGAGGCAACCCTTATTGAAACGAGGTTAATGCTGCCAAGGGGAAACACCACAGAACTAACATTCTGCTCCCTCGCCCTGCACCACCAGGCCAGGAGCCTCTATGGCCACACCTGCTCACCAGCCAGCTTGAATTTAAGCGCCCTGTTTGATGTGCTGGCAGAGCTGCACAGCACCACCACATACAGCGCCAGAGACTTCCTTGGAGATCTCTGTGCCCCTCCCTTCCCACTGCCTGTGCTGACAAGGTGGTTCTCAGATCCTGAGGAAGTCAGGCACCCTGTTTGAGAGCCAGTGGCTTAAAGCTGCTCAATCCATTCCTTAAAGGCTTTAGTAGTATGCAAGCTGGGAATATTTTCACTGGTTCTAGGAGAGCAATGTGAATTCCTTGGAAGAGGCTAAATGCCACAAATATAACTGGAAATATTCCTTATCTTCTGGTTACAATAACGTGCAGAGAACATGAACTAGCTTTTATAATATGCCTTTCTTACAGAAGGATCCCAATCCACTTTTTAAGCAAAAACGCCTTATAAAGAGCATGGTTTAGATGAACTCCTCCTTACAAATCTATTTGCCAAGCCTACTGCTCAAGCCCTTGGAAGCAATTCTTAAAGGTAACTGCATTTACTAGGACATTTTCTAATTATTGTCATTCTTTTATTTTAACAAAAATAAAAGCACTGCCCTTAGAAATGCAGTCTGTTTCCCTGATAAGCCAGCTTTTTTGCATGAAACATATTTTTACGCACAAAAAAAAATTCAGATTTAGGTATGCCTAAAAATCAGAAAGCTAAGTAATGGAGACACCTTATTTACATTCCTGAATTGCTAATATTGCCCTTTGGAGTTTTTCTTTCTTTCCCTCCCTTCAGTTCTAGTCTTTCCTAGTTAGAAACAACCCTCCTACACACAAGAATATCTTATAAAGAACAGACAATATATTTTACTACTCAGGCCGCTTCACTTGGAAGCACTGCCCTACTATCATTTTTGCAAGACAGCATAACAAATTGTACTTATTTCCCCACCTGTACTCTTACTGGCCCCTTCCACAGCACCGTATGCCTCCTCTTTTTGCTGCTGCTTTATTTGCTTTGATAATCACTGCTCATCATCACAACAATAGCAACTCAGGATTTAAAAGCACCAGCACTATCTCTCTCAAAGGAATTCTTTTTCTTGATGTGCTTTTTAGTATGTCATATTTCACCATGAAAAAGTGCAGGGGTTGTCAGTCCACATCCACTGTTTTTCAAGTCTACTCTCTAATAATCTCAGGTTAGCTACAATTTTTGCACTTTATTTATGCCACTGATACAGTGCAAAATATCTTCAGGTTCCTTGAAGCCTGCCGCACTATCTTTCTCTAATCCAGTCCTTTCCCATCCCTCCAATACAGGTTGCTATAGTCGAGTTTCCTGTATTATTGCCATGTGGGACACACAGCTAGTCTCACAATGACATTTTTAAGGGTCTCTCTTCCAAACCTCCAAGGTCACCAGCTCAAAAACTCACTAAATCAAACTATATATTCAACCACTGCTTTACAAGTTTCTATCTAGAAAGTTCCACTTATTTTTCAACATCTTGAGAAGTTCAGTCTTCTTGAGCCCAAGTAATCCTTTCTAAAGATACATAATGAAAGCTATTTATTTCTGTGATCACAGGAAGCTTCCATCTTCCCAGCTACAGTCTTTCATGAGCTTGGCAGACTTCCAAAGATTTTATAAACATAAAACAAACATACCATCTTCCCTATACAGCTGGGCTTACAGCCTTGTGCAAAGACATATTCACTTTAGACTGAGAGCCCTAGTGAAGCAGCCAGGAGTGCAAGTGCTTTGGTACGAAAGGACCCATCTTCCACTGCTACTAAGGACCGCACTAGTCCACCCTTTCTGAAACAAATAGTGATTAGATGATCCTCCAGATTAATCTAAGGCTAACCTGGCCTGTGGTTTCTCCGGCCTTGCACAGAAATGAACATCAGGGGTTTTATGCACCTTAGACTTTACCACAACTTCAGCATTTCAAAAGGTCCCTGAAGTCCCAATTTCTCAACTGCTTCATGTGCATCCTGAAAACAAGTTGTTCCATTTGTTAATGGCAATGCAGGCAGCCCAAGGGCAGAGGACACCAGAACTAGCACGATCAGGACAGACACTTAGAATCCATTTAGTCGTGTTAATGCTTGTAGTGTACTTGAAATACAAGGTCTTTCATGGGAATCAAAGTTCTCTGCTAGCACAGGGAAGGAAAATTACCAGAACTTGCCTAATGTGAACAGACCTAGAAGTACTATAGCCTACTTGTACTCAGACTGCATTTACTGGAGTTTCTGAACAAACAAAACTAGAGAATTTCCATGACATTAATAAAACTCTTGGTCCTTGAAGATTAGCTAGATAGCCAGTAAGGACTGACTGCCTCAGTTTTGGCCTAGTGAACTTTCAGGTATGTTACAGGCTCAAACATTAAAGAGATTACCTCCCACTGCTGAGAAGTTTTCCTGTGAAAGGAAAATGTTTCCCCCAGTGCTTGTAAACAGAGGATCAAGTATGACTTCAAGAGAGGAAAAAACACTTCCTTTTCTAAAAAAAACTTTAAAAATCACATGATTTTTAAGTCTCTCTTCCCGACACCCCCATAAAAACGCTGACAGTGCTTAGTCAGAAAACACTTGGGTAAGTACCGGTAGACTCCCTTCACTTGGTCGGTTTCTATGGCTGCGTCATCGCAGAGAGCGCAGAAGTAGTGGTAGCTCCTGCGGCAGGCTCTCTCCTCACAGCCCACAGTGGCTCCTTTCTTGCGGCAGAAGTTGCACACCTAGGAAGGAGATGGGGTGTAGCAGGTAAATATCACAGGCGGCTACTGAAAACCTTGCCACGTGAGGCAAACACCATCTGCTGTGGGAAAATCCAGTATTTCGTTGCAGGTCACCTCTGTGTAACTCATTAGGCAAGCTCGCTCCTGCAAACTCCTACCTTGGTCATAATTTCGGCCACCTTTTCGCTATCTTTACCTCTACTTTATACTGATACATTTGTAAGATGACGCAAAGAGCCATGTGAGGGCACTGGTAACTCCCCCAAGTTATTGGAAGACCAACTGGTATTAGTGTTTGTATTTATGTTTTCTAGGATAACTTCATAATGAAAAGAGTTCCACCCAGGATGTAGGGGAGGAGGGCAGCTGAAGACAAAATCAATTACATAAAGCCCCTCATATAAATGGCCTTCCTTCTGCTAAACACAGAAGATACTTCCCTTTACACTTATGGATTGCATGCTTTTGTTTCAGGCACTGGCTTAGTCCTTTACCAAAGTCGTAGGAAACTTCGACTAAGGACTTAGAGGCCAGGAAAAACCAAACAAACAAACACCTGCATTTTAATACAGAATGAACTAAATTTCACAGAATATAACGCGAGTGATTTTAACAATAAATCTGTAATTTCCTTAATCTTAGTAGATCCAAAGGACCAGATACTTTTATGCTGTTTTTTTTTTAAAGCACAGGACAGGTCAGACAACCTTCAGTACTATGAGACTGGACTAAGTGCAGATTCAGAAACAAACTCCTTACCAGCCGCTTTCCTCTCTTGAGCTCTTTCAACACTGATGCCACATCAAACCTTATATCCAGATTTTCTGGGTTATACTCTTCAGATTCCACAAATCCTGAGGAAAATAACTAAAGACAAAAGTGACTCAGTAACCAGTACAGAAAAGATATGAAGAGCACATCTCTTCTTCTTGCACTTGCCCTGCCTAAGGAGGTTGATTTTCCTCTGTGTTTTCAATAGGCTTCCCCTACGCTAAATACGGAGCCACACTTAAATATTTTTGTAGTCAATGGAAGCTCCTCTTCTACATGGGAGATTTCACATGACGTGAAAGTGAACTAAGAAAAGATAATAAGGTAAGAAACTTATTAAGGAACACGAAGAAAATGTGGACTTCCAGCCTGCTCAGAGTAAGGAGGAGAAGCCAACAGATCTCCACACCTTGAACATCTTGTTATGTGCTCAGTTGTTCAGACTTACAGCTGGATGCAATATTTCTCCCTAATAAGATTTCCATACAGCCCAGTGCTGACAACAGTTGACTGCATGAGGACCATAGGAACACTGTACAAAGCCTGGGAGAAATCCACAAAAAATATATATACATGCACACTTGGGCCACTTTAATTACCACAGAACTGCTGAGCCATGATGATGAGTGAGGAAGGGGAAGTTCTTGACAACAATTTCCCAATAATTATAAATAGCTAATTCCAAACAAAAGGGAGCTACCCTTTCATCAACTGGCAGGCACAGTCTGTCTGCTCAGAAGGTGACAGCTAACTGCAAAAAACCCAAACAGCACAGATAAGTCTACGGCAAAAAAATGAGTAAAGTTACTGGCAGGAGAGAAGGAAGGAGAGAGAGAGAGAAGGAAGAGGAAGAAGTTTCAACACTGGGGCAACATTAAAGCCTTAATAAAACTGGTTTCAGACAAAGCATCCAAGTAACACTATAAAAGAGGTATCAAATGTTTCTGAAATATTCTGCGACAAAAAGAACTAACCAACCCAAAAAAAGGTAGCCGAAAAATAAAGATGTAGACATAAAAACTGTGAGAGTAAGAAGGCTGGAACACCAAAAGGCAGAAAACTGTTCTAGCCGCAAACATGTCTTGCACTAAATGACCCTCAGCTATATTCTCCCTCTCCTTAAGGGAGAATACAGCATCTGTACTTGATTCTGCATACCAAGAGCCAGCTCCACCAAGATTCCAGAATAAAGGGGAGGCATTCTGACAGCAAGAAAAGTAAATGCATTCTAGGATCACAGCACATTTCAAGTTTCACAGATATTTTTATATAATATATTTATGATTTTTATTTCTTATTTTTAATTAGGCACAGACTGGGAAGTTTTTTTACTTTCATGTATCAAGTGTCCATTTTCCTAAAAAGGTTTCAGTAAGTACACAACTTCCTGTGTGTAGATAAGAAGAACTTCCTTCTTATCCAACTTAGTGTCTCGAGAAGACCTATTACTACTAGTAGACTGTATGTGTGCCTAAAACCACTGATCAGCAACAGACACACATGGAAACACCACAAATCAACATGTCCAGCTGTGCAGCCATGGCCTCTCCCACTCCAAAATCCTGGCCAAGCCCTGCTGCTTTTCACAGCTTTTCAATCTAATATCAACTTGCTGGTTTGAGTAACCAGCCTTTCAAATCAGACACCACTGTGTCTGATCCACCATCAGAACAAAGAAGCAGTGAAAATTTCTCAATTATCCCTTCTTTTCCACTTGTCTTAGGTACCAACTGACCAAAAGCCACTCACCAGACAATCCTGATGAGCTGCAATGTCTCTCTCTTTGGCAATATACATAACAGAACCAGCCGCCCCTTCTGAACAAAAGGCACACGTTCTTCTCACCATCTTCGCCATTATCCAGAAAGCACCTAGAGCAGGAAAAACCTGGGACAAAACACAAAGCAGTTGATGCAACTACCATATGCCAAGCAGGACAGAGGAAAGCAGAGATTGCCCTCTAACTGCTCCTTCTCTTACATCTCCTGAACCTTGGTGCTTTGCTCCTCTAGCAACAACTACGAGTAGAACAGGCAAAGCCCACTCTCAGGACAGCAGTGGGATAGAAACCGGCTCAGAGGAGCTCCAACTGTTAGAGCAGGAGGAAAAGCGGTTTATCTCTTCTTGGAAATCACTAATAAGTCATAAGGGGCAATACAAGTTTTTCAAGCTTGCTTGGCAATATCTGCCTCAACAACAGGAGCAGCCCATCAAGTCATGCCCTAAGGAATGAAACTCCTTCTACGTGGAGAAGGTCAATCACTCATAGCAGTGCTTTTCTTAAGGTACTTCTACCACATGTGGGTCTGCAAGTCAACAGAGGAGAGAAAAACAACTGTCCCCAAACTTCTACAGTGCCTTCCAGGAGTTCACAGAAAACAAGGAAGAAACACTTATTCCTTAATGTAAGGAAGATGCAGCAAAGAAACATGGAAAGGCCTGCAAGTAAGAGGGGACAGAAGACAGAATCAGAAATGAGAGACTTGAACATTCTCTCTCAAAGAGGTGAAGCACTAAGAGGAGTGACAGAATTTTCTCTATGCCCTGGGATTTGTTCCAGGAACACCTGTTCTCTTTTCCTGGCCATATCCACTCAAGTCTTAATTATTGTTCTTCACACAGTCTCTCTTTTCCTCCAGCAGCTGCAAAACTTTGAGGCCATCTACTTATTTCACAAAAGCAGTCTACATGCATCTGGACAAGCCTTCATGCACATCCCCCACTGACAGTTTTTAGAGCACCACATCACAACATCAGCAGCAGAAGTTTTACTTTGTGGTTTTATGTGCAAGTCCACCGCAGAAATCTTCAACAACTTCCTACTCCTACTAGGTGTGATACTCCAAACTGTCCTTTGCTGGAGACGTCACCTCTGACACCACAAACTCCTGGATGACAAGGGGAAGAAAAATCTGCGTTTACTTTCAAGAAATAAGATCTGAAGCTAAATTACCCTAGTGAGAAAAAGGTAGTAAGCTCGAAGCACAAAATCTCATAGTCCAGCAAATCTTGCAACCTTTACCTGGCTTTCAACAGACAAAACTGTTTTCATAAGTTCCCATCTCCCTTGCATAAAACAGACTGGACAGTACCAAGTGAGAATTGCACTGGAGTAGAAGGGGATTTTTTATATGTTTTCTCCCCTCTGGCTCATGCTACTGAGAGTTTACCTCATCACAACAAGCCACTTTACTTTCACATACATCTGGGGAGTCTTCCCCCCCACCCCAACCTTCTACCTCTTGTAAGCAAGGCAGCAGGATAGGGACTGATTTCCAATATTCATCTATACAGTGACCATCACAACAGTTTCAGAACTTAAGCATTAAATAAATATGACAGAAACAAACAGAAATATACAGAAATACTAGAAATAGAACAGAACACAGAAATTAAAAAGAAGAACCAAGTGGAGTTTGAATGGTCTAGAATGCAGGAAAAGTTCTCTGCAGCAAGCTAATACCTGGAATTGATGCAGATACATAGGCCCTGCTCATGCCCAGTCAGAAGACCCAGCTCTAGGAAATTTGTGAGGAAGAGGCTAAAGATGGAGTCTACAGTCCCTGGTGTTCTTACAGGCTCAGAAGAGATCACTCACCAAATAACATCACAGGCAAAACAGGCTCAACTTGGGGATATTAACTGAATTTATTACTAATAAAATCAGAGCAGGATAATGAGAAGTAAAATAAATCTTAAAAACACCTTTCCCCCACCCCTCCTTCCTTCCCAAGCTCTACCTCCTCCCCTAGTGGCGCAGGGAGATAGGGAATTGGGGTTACAGTCAGTTCATCACATGTTGTTTCTGCTGCTGTTCAGGAAGAGAAGTCTTTCCCCTGCTCCAGCATGGGATCCCTCCCACATGAGACAGTCCTCCCTAAACTTCTCCAGCGTGAGTCCATCCCACAGGCAACAGTTCTCCACAAACTGTTGCAATGTGCATCACTCTTCCATAGGGTGCAGTCCTTCGGGCACTGCCTGCTCCAGTGTCGGTCTCCCCCAGGGCCACAAGTCCTACACCAGGAAACTTGCTCCAGTGTGGGCTCCTCTATCCTTGGGTCTGCAGGTTCCTCCCAGGAGCATGCTTCAGCATGGGTTTCCCATGGATTCACAGCCTTCTTTTCAGGCACCCACCTGCTCCAGTGTGGGTCTCCTCCAGGGGCTGCAGGTGATTCTCTGCATCCCCATGGTCCTCCATGGGCTGCAGGGACACAGCTGCATTACCACGGTCTGCCCCAAGGGGCTGCAAGGAACACAGCTCTGGTATCTGGAGCACCTCTCCTCTCCTTCTCCACTGAGCTTGGTGTCTGCAGAGTTTTCTACTATCCTCTCTCTCACACACACACATAACTATATAGTTTTCTACTACATCCTCTCAAATATTTTTACTCCCTTCTTAAATATGTTATCACAGAGGCATTACTATCATTCCTGACTGCCTCGGCCTTGGTCAGTGGCAGGTCCATCCTGGAGCCAGCTGGCATTGTCTCTGGTCTGATATGGGGGAAGTTTCTAGCAGCTTCTCCCAGAAGCCACCCCTGTAACCTCCCCCCCCGCTATCAAAACCTGGCCATGCAAACCCATGACACCCCCACAGGAGCCTTGCTTCAGTTCCTTGCTCTTCCCTTGCTAGGGAGTACTGCCAAGAAGAGGACATGGAGCTAAACGAGGCAATAGATCCGGATGGATCTCCCATGTAAGAAGGGGGAGGCTAAGGGCAGGGTTCCAGTTTCACAGTTTAATTACGTTTCACCTAAACAACGTCTTGCTTTTGCAGGGCTTAAGTCAGCCACTCATGGATTCCAGTGGAACCCCAGGATCTGTCTGAAAAGGTACAAATTCCTTGTTCTTTACTCTGCTCTTTCAGTTGCACTCACGACAGGGCAGTTCTTATTTTTCCTACTGTGTCTTGTTCAAGTCGAGGAATCTGTTCCTTGTACAGAAGCTGGTCTGCATCTTTGATCACCTCCGCCACTTCTCAATCCCTTCTCTACTCTTACTATGCTCCAAGAGGAGCAAGCCATCTCCAAAAGGGTGGGCTACCATTTACACTACAAAGTCACAAAGTCACTCTGTACCCTTTTCTTAATAATTCTTAATACTCCAATCACATTTTAGACTGCTGCTGAGCAAAGAGCTGACACTTTCATAAAGCTATTGCTGGAAGCACAAAGCAGTGAAGACAATGCAAAGCTCAATATGCGACAGGGCCCACACTGATGAGAGCAGACATGGAAAACGGATGGAGGGCCAGTGGTTTGCACTGCCACAGCATCTGGGATGGATGTGAGGAGGGGTGGGAGCCACATGGTCTCATTCTTCCGCTTGCTTACCAAGCCTGTACCAACTACTCTTCCTAAGTACACCATGCAATGCAATCACAAAGAATGGAAAGCTGGACGACAGTCCCAGCCACAGCACGTTGCACAGTAATGGTGAACAAGGTATAAAATACCCCAATTCGTACCAAACTGGGAAGGTGAGAACACAATATGGAAACTGTAGGGACAGATTGACAGGTTTGTCCTCCTCACCCTCCCCAGAAGGGATACCTTTCAGTGAGACTTGTGTACTTGGCTATACCAAGTCACAGAATCACAGGATCAACCAGGTTGGAAAAAAAATCATTGAGTTCAACCTATGACCAAACGCCACCTTATCAACTAGACCATGGCACTGGGTGCCATATCCAGTCTTTCCTTAAACACCTCCAGTGATGGTGACTCCACCATTTCCCTGGGCAGCACATTCCAATATCTAATCACTCTTCCTGTGAAAAAGTTCTTCCTGATGTCCAGCCTAAACCTCCCTATGTTTTCACACAGAATATTAAGCTGTGGCTGCAATTGTATTGTTAGTGCTTTCTAGAGCTATTCTGCAATAACACGCACATATCTCAGACAATCCAAAAGAACCTCATATATTGTTTTTAATAAACCATACTCTTCGTGAACCCAACCAGCTCCTCTGAATGTGACCAGACCTAGAGTTAACTGACTATCCCTGCACCCACTGTCAGGCCTAGAATTGTGGTTTTGCAAAAACTATGTATTACAGTTCCCCAGATCTCTTTCCTAAGTGGCATCAGCATTACAGCTACTGCTCTGACATATCAATCATATTCCACTTATCAATGTTGGATTTTCATCTCCTGTTTTACAGTCAATCCCTTGCTGTCACAAAGTCCTTCTGTAACCCTCTGCTTCCACTTCCACTGCCACAGGAGCAGGCTGTGGGAACCCAAGGGGACCAATTCACTTACATGAGCGGGAGGCCCTTCCACTGCCCTCCAGTCAGAAGACAGAAATGCAGCTGAGAGAAAGGAACAGTCACACCTGGCTGCTTCCCCTGTACCTGTGCCATTTCCTCGAAGCAAGGCTGTTGGGGTTGGTTTTGTTTTCGCAACAGTGACAAAAGGCAAGAAACCGGGAAAGGAAACAGAAAGTAAAAAAGGACAAGGACATTGCTGGCAAGAGCACACTTGTGTCACTTCCAAATACATCCTGCTGAAACATCTCCAGACCCAATTCTGAAAGCATCCTTGCATGCAAATACACATATTTTACACGGGAGGCACAGAATGTCACGTGGCATATCCATAGAGGGGAAAGGAAAACAACCCAAGTGCCCTGACTTCCAGCAGGCCAAAGAAACCCACCGCCCCAGCTCCAGCTCTGCTCTCCTCTTCCCCGCAGCGCAGCGAAGGGCTGGATCTACGGAAGCAGGAAGACAGAAGGAAATGACAGATCAGCTCCCCCCCCCACTCACCGTGCCCCCCATTTCCGCTTTGTGGGAGAAGAAGCCCAGCTGGAGATGGGACGGGTTAGGGTTAAGGATGGGATGGCTCGACCCACAAGGGTCCCTCCCCATTAACCCCAAGTCATTACAGCACAAACACACCCAGCCTTTGCAAGGAACAAAACCAAGCAAAGTCTGCCTTTCTGATCACCTTTCACTTGTGGTCACCTCGTTCCAAACGAGGATGACAAGGGGCATCTTCCACTAGACCGGGCTGCTTAGAGCTCCATTCCACCTGGCCTTGAACACTTTCAGGGGCAGGCACCCACAGCTTCTCTGGGCAGCCTGTGACGGGGCCTCATCGCCCTCACGGTCAAGTATTTCTTCCGGACACCCACCCTAACCCCGGCGCCGCCTCACGGCCCGCCCGTCCCGCCTCTGCGCGAGCCCCGGCACGGCCCATTCATTGGCGCTGGGGGGACGGAGGTGGCGGGGGGGTGACCAGGAGGCTTCCAGTCCCATGCGCTCCCCCCGCCCCTCCCCCCGCGTGCCCTCGGTGGCACTTACCGCCCGCTCGCGGCCCGGATAGCGCGCGCCGCCGCTCCCACCGCCCCCTCCCCCGCCCCTAGCGTTCCCGCGAGGAAGTGGCCAGGCCCCGCTGGGCCCGGAGCATGCGCGGTGGCGCCCGCCGATGCTCCGCCCGGCGCACCCCTCCTTCCGGGCACTGATTGGCTGCGGCCCCCGGGGCGGGGCCTGGGATCGGAAACACGGGTTCGATACCCGCCGGGCAGCCGCTTCCCGAGGGCTTTTCCCATGGGAAAGGCGACACCCCGCAACCTCCCATCGCCCTCCCCCCTCCTCCCCCCTTCACTTTGCCCAGAATCACAGAATCAATTAGGTTGGAAAAGACCTCTGAGATACTGAGTCCAACCCGTGACCGAACGCCACCGAGACAAACCAGGCTGTTGGGAAAATCTTTATTTGTAACAGATAGTGTTGTACGGGGGAAAAAAACCCCCTTTCTTAAGAAAGAATGTTCTTTGATGTTTGATCTTTGTAACCTTCAAGACTAATGAACAAGAAGGAAGATTCAATCCATGAAAGAGATGGCAGCCAACAAGCAAGATTTAAGTCCAGATGTCCAGATGTTAGAAAAACAAACTGAAGTTTAGGGCATGACATGCTTCAGTGATTGCAGACATAGGTTGACATAGTTTGGGAAGAAGGATATAGCACTGAAAACGGACAGAAAGAATGCAGAATTTACAGGCCACAAGGACATTTGGCAGAACTCATGAGATAAGGAAGAAGCTCATAAAACCAACTCAGTAATTGTGCTGAAATCAGCTCCAAATGCGTAAAAGGTAATTCTGGCAGGGGGGATCAGAGACCACTGATCCACAGATCAGGAAACCCACTGACACTAAAGAAAGGAGAAACTGAGCATGCAACTAATGAGCATGAGAAGAGAGAGAATCATTAACTGATAGAAGATAGAATATGAATATGGGAACAATGTAACTTGTAGCCAATGAACACTAATTTCTTTGTTTGCTAAAGTGTATAAATAGTTAAAAGTTTTGATTATTGGTGTGCGTGTGTCAGGAGGAGCAATTCCCCTATGCATCTTGAGCCAAAGAAAAAGTAATGCCTGCTCAGCTTTCTAATACTGAAATTACAGTGTTACAGACTTTTATTTTCCCAACATTTTTAGTGACAATTTCTGGCGATCCAGATGGAACCCTGCAACCGATGCTTGACGGATTCACAGAATCGAGAGGACTCCAGTACGCACCAAAGGTTTTTCAGGGAGATCCTCCAGTCCCCTGATCTGTTTAGTTCAAGGCATGGCCCCTGGGATTTATTAAGGTGTTATTGGAGGGGTATAGCAAGCTGCTGGAAAGTCTTGCTGGATCAAGGGAAAGGGAACTTGGAAACTAGGTTTTGGGCTAGTTTGCGCAATACGATGGGGATACCCAGAGTGCCAGCCCCACGGAAGGTTAAAAGTGCGAGCAGGTTTTGCATACCCCTCAGAGTCAAAAGTGTGAGTGGCTGTCGCACATCACTCTCAGAAGGAAATGTAACTGTGTTTTATTATATTCTATGAAGGGTTCTGGTCAATCATCAAAATGGGGGGCTTTGGAGAAATCATCCCGAGGATGTATTTTGAAACAGTGGAGGGAGGTGGGAGGTGCAACAGAAGGCTCTCTCTCCAGAAAACAGTTAATTAAATATTGTAATAACTGGTGGCCTTTGTACTCTTTGGATGATGGTGAAAAATGGCCAAAGAATAGAACTTTAAGTTATAATACAATGAAAATACTTTGTGAGCACCGATGTATATAGGCTTGGGAACTGACACCAATCATACAATTAACACATGAATAGCAGGTGGTTCTTCCAAGACTCATTTATCAAGGAACAAAGCAAGATGTGGGTACAAGTTTCACAGTGACCTTTTCCATTGTAGGTAATTTGACTACAAGCCAACCACATTATTCTATAAATGACAGCCTGAGTGAGCATTCTTTGAGCTCTCCTTGGTAAGCAGCTGGCTGCATGGTAGTGATCTCCTCATCAGCTGGGACACCTCTCTCAGTTACTCCTCGAGGCTGGGAGACCCCTGCCCAACTGCAGGTCCCTGGTAAGTGACTGATATTGCACATAATCTTGTATTAGAGTGCACTGGATTTTGTATTGGTAATTGATTTTGTGTTGGTAATTTTAAATCATTATTATATCCTGTGCAGTAGAAGAGTAAACCTTGCCATCAGACTTTGTTAAGTAACACTGTTACAACATCTTTAATAAAACCACTTTTTCTGATACCTTTGCTGGTGGTTCTTCAAGTGGTGTAAGTCGACCTCCAACACCTCCTTCTTTGCACAAGGCTCCAACACATTCAAAGGCCATATACCTGCACAGCCATCCCTTGCTCCACTTCAGGGCCACCTCCTGCATCTGCACTCAGTGTCCCCTAATGTAGCCTGTTTCTCTATTACCAGAAAACGACATGGCAAGGACTTCTGTGGCCCCTTTGTCCCATGCTACACATATAGCACAGAATTGAGGTACACTGGATTTCTCAAGGAGTTCTCTGTGTGTCACAAACATGGAAAGAGATGCCTTTTATGGCAAGGCAACCCACCTAGTTCATTAAGGGAAGCCAGCTGATGTAATCTTTCTGGATTTCAGCAAAGCTTTTGATACTGTCTCTCACAGGATCCTTCTGGACAAAATGTCCAGCACACAGCAGGATAAACACATCATGTGGTGGGTGAGCAATTGGCTCACAAGTTGGGCACAGAAGGTAACAGTGAATGGGGTGACATCAGACTGGTGGCCTGTCACTAGTGGGGTTCCACAGGGCTCCATCTTGGGCCCTGTGCTCTTCAGCATCTTCATAAATGACTTGGACATCGGATTTCTCTTAGAACGCTTCCATCAGCGCTGCCTCCGTACAATCCTCAACATCCACTGGACTGACTGTGTGACCAACACGTCTGTCCTTGAACAGGCAGCAGTCCCAAGCCTTGAGGCCATGCTGCTGAGAACTCAGCTGCGTTGGGCAGGGCACGTCTCCAGGATGCAGGACCATCGCCTCCCTAAGATCGTGCTTTATGGGGAACTTGCCACTGGCTGCTGCAAGAGAGGAGGCCCAAAGAGGAGATACAAGGACTGCCTGAAACAATCCCTCAACCTTGGCAATATCGATCACCACCATTGGTCTACTCTGGCCTCCAATCGGGAGGCCTGGAGACACACCATCTATAACGCTGCTGCTGCTTTTGAGAACACACGCAGGATCACTCTCGAGGAGAAAAGACAACGCAGAAAGAATCGCGTCTTGTCGATATCACCTGGAGAGTCTTTCTGCTGTGCGTTCTGCAACCGGACTTGTCTATCTCGCATTGGCCTTTTTAGCCATCAACGCGCTTGTAGCAAGCGTGGGTAGAGCCCCTCTCAAATCTTCGTTCGCGAAGCCTAGCCATGATAGGACATCGGACTGGAATGGATACTGAGCAAGTTTGCAGATGACACAAAACTAAGAGGAGCTGTTGACTCCCTCAAAGGCAGGGAGACCCTGCAAAAAGATTTCAACAAATCAGAGGGCTGAGCAATCACCAACCACATGAAGTTCAACAAGGGGAAGTGCTGGATTCTGCAGCTGGGATTGGGCAACCCTAAATGTTCATATAGACTGGGAAATGAGGTGCTGGAAAGCAGTGCCATGGAAATGGACCTGGGGGTCCTGGTCGATGGCAAGTTGAATATGAGTCAGCAGTGCCCTGGCAGCCAGGAGGGCCAACTATGTCCTGGGGGGCATCAGGAAAGCATCACCAGCCAGTCAAGGGAGGGGATTGTCTCGTTCTGCTCTGCATTGGTACAGCCTCACCTTGAATATTGTGTGCAGTTTTGGGCACCACAATATAGGAAAGATATCAAGCTCTTAGAGAGCATCCAAAGGAGGGCAGCGAAGACGATGAAGGGCCTCGAGGGGAAGCCGTGTGAGGAGCGACTGAGGTCACTTGGTCTGTTCAGCCTGGAGAAGAGGAGACTGAGGGGAGACATCATCACAGTCTACAACTTCCTCACGAGGAGAAGAAGAGGGTCAGACACTGGTCTCTTCTCTGTGGTGACCAGGTGACAAGACCTGAGGAAATGGCCTGAAGTTGTGTCAGGCGAGGTTTACGTTGGGTAACAGAAAAAGATTTCTTCACTCAGAGGGTGGCTGGGCACTGGAACAGGCTCCCCAGGGCAGTGGTCACAGCACTAAGCCTGACAGGGTTCAAGATGCATTTGGACAATACTCTCAGGCACAAAATCAAGTGTGACTCTTGGGAGTGGGTGCAGGGCCAGGAGTTGGAATCGATGATCCTTGTGGGTCCCTTCCAACACAGCATATCTTGTGATTCTGTAAACCCAATAAGAAGCAGTCATTTCTCTCCTGCAGCAGCAGAACTTGTCCAGCTCACTTTGCAGCACAAACACAGCTCTGCAAACTGTTCTGATTAATGTAACGTCTGTTCAAGATTATTTCTCCCACCAGATCCATCAGGCTTAGGTCTATTTTAACAATTCTTAGCTCCCAGACTGGCAGACTTGCATTCACAGTGAGTTTCAGAAAAGCAAGTTTTACTAACTCAGCACTGTGGAAGGGCACAGAAAACACCAACAAACTCTTGCTCTCATCAGTTGTGTCTCTGCTGCAGATGGCACGGAGCACAAGTTCTTCCAGTGCACTGTGAACTTTGCTTGCAGATGAGAAGAGGGGAGAGGGAAGACCAGGAGCACAGAAATTATCTAGGAAAATTTTGATGCCTGTTCTTAGGACAAACAGTTCTAATTCTGTAAACTACCAAAGTGACATTTAAGTGTAAATTTTAAAAAAATCAGGTGAAAAGAATTTTAATTGAATGCAATTAGCACCACAGACTTGATCGCACTGTTCGTTGTGCAGTAGTCCTGCATATGTTCGGCATATAAATCCCAGGGTACAAGGTGTGTTGGCGGTAGGGAAGCTCTACCTATAAGATTTTTTTCCTGCACTTCTGAACTCCACACTGACAGGAAATCTCTGTCTCTGGCATGGTTCCAGCTTCATAGCCGTAATCCCACGTGAGTTCAGTTCCAGCTTTCACATGTCTAAGAAACAAAACACTCGGTCAATTTGTTCAAACTGAGTGAAACAGTACTGCGTTTACAATTTGTCACCAACAACTCACATGCAAACCCAAAGACTGTATGGGGCAGGGACCATCACACAGGCAGCTTGTTGGGAGAGAAACAAGATATATAAAGAGTCTCTGACACACACATGCTGCTTGGCCTACCAGAGTTGTACAGAGTGCAAATACCCACACATAGATGAAAAGAATTTATCAAGCAGTGCAATAGTGTCGGAGTATAAACAATATAAACAACCTGCTCTTAGACAAAATTCTGGGAAACAAAAATCAAATGAAACAAAATAAAACAAACAACAAAAAAGGAAAACTACATAAGTGAACACATCCTAAATGAGAACACAGTTTTGTTATTTTTACTAAGTACAGTGCATCACTGAAGTCTGAATAGATCTCTAGATATGTTGGTGAAGACTATCATCTTTGGCCTGACAAGCTACGTCTTAATGCAATTGCTCAAAGACTCAGAATTAAACACACGCTTCTCATGAACCAGCTGCTCTGACAGTACATGAAAGAGAAGAAATTTCTAGGGTAGGAAATTCATTGCCCAAAATGAATGCCAAACTAAATACCTTAGACTAATAGGCTGAGGGACAACTGATGGAAAATACAATAAAATATGAGTATTATAAAGAAGAGAGTAATTCTCCAATGTTTCTCACTGGATACAATGTAAGGGACATCCAGTGAATTACCAGTCAGCAGGCTGAGAACAAACAATGAGAGCTTTTCAAGCAGCACATTTCAACCTGGGACTTGCTGCCTTAAGATGTTCTGCAAGCCAGACATGTAAAACAAATGAAAAGGTGATTGGGCAAGGTCATGGAAGGTACACAATTAAGCTCAATGATCCAGATGAAGTCCTTAATGTAGAAAAGTTGTAAAAGGGTAATGTCCAGAAAAAATGTGAGAGCCAGTCAGGGAAACTCTCCTTCAACAACCCTCCTTCTTCCCTAAGTGTCTTTGCTGATCACTGTTATCTCTCTCTACTTGCCTCAGTCCCCACTACACATATCTTTACAAAGTACCTGAGCCAGAAAGTCTCTAGCTAAAACAAAATCTTTTTTCTGACGTATTTCAATGTATCATCTTCACAATTCTTGGAAGCCTCCCGGTGCAATCCCCAGCATCTGTGTTAGCATGGACCAGGGTTGCAAGACTCCAAAGAAGATCAGTGTTCCCAGGAACTGGTTTGTCTGGCACAAATACTCTCCTCTCTATTTTAAGTTCTCAGCTAGTATCCTCGCTGGTACATGCATCTGCCAGATTCATTCAGACAATTAATCCTTCCACCCCTGGGTGGAAGCTGCCGTCTTCTTGCATCTTACTGGCACCAGCACTCTGTACCACCCTTTCTATCAGCCACTAAGGAAATACTTGCATCTTTTGCTTTCAGGGAAAATTTTCACCCTTTAAGTATCACAGTGCCACCTCCCTGGGGCATGCTGGGCTACAAAAAGTCCTGCTTCTCTTGATAGCTATGAGGAGAAGGCCTGAAGCTAGCTTGTTTGGCCCACAAAGTGTCTCAACCCTAATATCCTGGGGTTTAATCCTGCCCTATGGAACCAAGATCTTTGAGACAGAACAGCAGGATGAGTGAATCTTGGCTTTCAAAATGACCATGCCAAGTTAAACCTATTTCTCCACTGAAGAAGATAATCACTGAAATGGACACATCAAAATTAAGCTTCCCAACTTTACATTTCAATGCAAAACTGAAGAAAAACTTATCAGCGATAATCAAGAAACTGTATTTCTTCTGTTTTTAGTGCACAATAAGAACTCACCAATAAGAAGGTAATGTTGTGCATTCGTGATCTAAGCATCCCCCCACACCCCTCAGCATAATTATGTCCTAATAACTAATAACACTGCTTTTTTTCTCTAGTGCCTTGAATGAACAACATTAAACTTCCAGAAATTCACCTGTTTGTGAAGAACGCCACCCATGGAAAACTTCTGTTGTGAGTCTCTACAAACACGCTTTGTGCAAAGAGATTTGGGCAGCAGCTGTGCTGTAAAACAGGAAATCTGTATTAGAAACAGTGAAACTCCATATCATTGGCTGAAAAACCTATTTTGTGTCAGATATTTGTCGCTAGTAGTTTCTTCCTTCCCATCTCCAGCCCACAAAGAATGCCTATTACTCATTGCCACTGCCACTTATTTTTGCAATAATTATGTCTCTTTAAAGTATTACTTTTCGTGAAGTTGTCCTCCAGAAATTTATGGAGAAAATTCATCTTAGATTCAGAATGCACCACAAATAATCAGTATGTACCTTGCTGTCAGCCAAGGGAGCAGTGATGAGGAGCAAGCAGTGGATTAAATTATTGTGTGTTGGCAAAGTACCAGATGTGAAAGGTGATTCAGGTGCTCATAGGAACATGTGTATACTCATGGCTACAGAAGAAAGATTTCTGCAAGATGCATTACTAATCTCAATACCATACTACCTCTTCAAGGAGGAACAGCAAGGATTTTGCTGTAAGACACATATTCTGCCAATGAAGAGAAATAAGTTATTTGCAGAGTACGTGCAGAAATGTCTATTCATCTTAGCTGGAGGTACTTGGTAATTCATTACTATTTATTTCTTGGCAAGTCAAAAACTGAGAGACTTATTTAGTAGACGTGTGCACAGTAGGACAGACCACTTTCTGAACCTATGATTGAATAGTAGGGAAGTTTTGTAAAATATCACAACACTTGTCCTAAACCATCACTAACTAGAATTTACAATGGCTGGGAGAAGGCATGTGGATCAACAAAACTGCCATTTGCTCTCTAGAACCCCCAAAAGGCCATCAGGGAAAAGGAAGTCACTCATTACTGGGGAATACATCATTCAGGAACCCGGTGGTGCCAAAAACTACAGCTGGTATATGGCATGCATCAGCTTATGAAGGCACTAACAGTGACCCAGCCTACTGTCCTGTCACTTGTGATGGCAGGGAGCACCACATGTGCCTTCCTTGTCATGCATCTACCACATATGTGGTTTATGTGCAAAAGCTTTCTAGCTTAAGCTTAAATAAATAAATGACATATTTGCAAAGACAATGAAGAGAACACATGCAACTTTTTACTTACATTTAGAAAACGACCCACATTTCCTTCTTTTGTGGCATCCAGTACATAAATATTTTCCTCACCGGCATTCTTTGGAAGGATCCCATCTCCATCAGCCTCCTCACAAAATGCATCTTGACTTGACTGCCTGCTATTTTCCTCTTTGCAGTCAGCTTTTAGGGGGTTATTATTGGATGGCCTCGCAACACATGTGTCATCCAGCACACCTGACTTGCCACAGTCAGCACCCTGCAGTGACAGACTCTTTCTTTTGCATCCTTCACTGTCCACACCAACAGACTCAGTCTGCCCGATTTCCATCGGATGTTCTTCCTTTTGCTCCTGGGTGGATTCTGTCAATGGACATGCAATTATTTTTCAACATCAGTTTAAGGCCAAAGCCTTTCCCTTGTTTGACCCTGAACTCTTACCCACCCACTCTTACCCATGTCCTCCAAAATCTAACCAGCTTGCTATTTACAAGTCTATAACACAACCGCCCTTTTCCATGCCTCTCATCAATCCTCCCACAAATGACTGTTTCCTGCTGTGGTGTCTAAAGCACTTCCTCAAGGCACCTGTGAGTGACCAGGTCTCTCACTCTTCCCAAATCCCGCTCCAGACTGATTTCCTCCACATAGCATTATTAAATCACTCACCACCTTAATTCCCAAGAGAATCACAAACTGTAATTTAGACAGAAACAAGATGCGAGTGCAAACAGCATCAGTTTCACACTGCCTCTCCAGCTTGAGGTCCCCCCACCCCTGGATTATATCCTGTTCAATCTTTGTTGATGAGAATATGTACTGGGTGTAACACAACAAGATCTGCAAGACTGACTTTCCCACACTTGTATTGGATTTGAAAGCTGATGACAGGAGAGGTTAACATGTCCCCAGATCAACCTTGCAGGCAAAAGACTGCCCTGTACCTGTTAATGCACTGTGTTATGCAAGGCAGCAATAATTTCCGTACTACTGAGCTCTCTTAAAACAGCCTCCACAACATGTAGACATTGTTCTACTCGGAGAACAGGCCTGCCCACACTGTCTACATCAAAGCATACCACCTGATGGGGCACAAACATACTAAGAATGCAGTATGTATACCTCAGAAAACCTACTTTCTTTTCCTTTCTTTGTTCCACTGTTTACTTTTGTTTTGCTTGACTGATGAATCTGAGAACTATTATCTTCATCTGAGCTGGCACTGTGCACCTGTGTATCAAATGAAAAGGCTGTGATGTATTGTTGCTGCATGCCACTCTGAATCAACACGGTACAGCAAGTGACCTCTAGAACTCTAGGGCTGCAGGTTCAAACCTTCTGCATGGCTGAGGCCAAGTTTGAAAAGTTTGAAAAGTTAATACATTCACTGCAATGAAATATTTATCTTAATTTCAAATGATCCTTCAAAATAACCTGGAAGGAGTCCCCCATGCAACAAAACATTTTAAGTAAGCACGTAAGTCCCAACAATTTCACCAGAATTCTAAGTTGCTGAACCAAAGCCCAAACGTGCTTCTTACAGTTTCAATGAAATGAACAGATGTGGCAGGATTTCTCCTCTCCTGCCACAAAAAGGCAACTACTTATGGTAGCTCCAGAATGGAGCCAAATATTAGCATGAAATCCCATGTGCATTTCATAAGTGCAATGAATCCAGTAAAACCTAGAGTAAGTTTACCCCAGTTTTCCTCCTTTACACATATTTGCAGGCAACACTTCACGCTCAGATCAGATCAAATCCTCCCAGTTCTGCCACTGCACGAAAAAAACACGTACAAATCTTGAGATTTTCCCCTCTCCCTGTTACACCATTCTTTTGGGAGGCATCACAAAAATATTATCACTCTCACACTCTAATCCTGTAGTTAGTGACAACAAGAAGTGGAGGGGGGAGAATAATTTCCTAAGACTTTTAAGGCTGGAGCATAAGTGAAGGGTGGAGAAGGGAAGGCTGTGGGAGTAGTTAGTGCTGGTCTGGAGGAACATGTTGAAGGACTGATAATGGAGAAAGGATGGGGTGCAGCTTCCAGCATGGCAGCTTAGCTCACAGTGTGACACAATCTCATGAAGAAAGGTCATTAGAACTACCTAAATGTACAAGTTGAAAAGGTAACATAACTATTAACATAAATATTCATCACAGAAAAATGAATCTATTTAAGCCACTTATTATTATTATTATTATTATTACCATTTTTAGCTGGTTATTGTGAAAAAAACCTGCTTTTCCAGGTCTTGCGGTTGCAATACTTGAGTTCTTTGGGTGAACCCTGTACAGAAAGGTCAAAAGGAAATTATAAAAGACAGACTCACAAGTAACTCTCACAACACACATTTCTCAGACTCTAGTTCTAGTCTCTTCTCTAAAAGAGATGACATCAGAGCTTGCAGTCTGGCCTCACCCCATGTTCTGTGATTATTTTGCCTTTAAGAATTGAGGACCTAGGCCAAGTTCTGTTGTATTTGTAAAAAATCAGTTGTTCGTACTTTTTTGAAGGATCAGCTGCTTTTACATCGTTTCCCAGTTGTCCAGCTGAGAACCAAACTATCTGTTGTTTTACTATTATTACATCAGATCACCTCAAAATAGAGCACCTACAGACAGTTTTGCCTTTTTCCTGCTACTACTTTCAACAGTTTTAACAGTGCAGCTTTAAAACAGGAGAGCAAAGATGTTGTGGGTACAAGGGATAGGGAGGGAGACAGAAGGGGAGGGAGGCAATGTACAGCAGGTTTAGAAAATACTTTCCCTCAAAAGGACCTCAGTCCTTCATATCAGGAGAGAGTTGAGGAAGATGAAAAGCACTATCTGGTATATACATTTAAAACATCTAAAATCACATTAATTTGGATTACATTCAGAGTGCAGTAGAAGACACCAGTTTCAAAACTAATGTTAATATCTGTAAAATGTCTAGCAATAAATAACAGCCCTTATTCAAGAAAATTGTCAATGTAAAATATTTATATGTGTTTTCCTGCCACAAAAAAGAAAATCTTGGTACTTCTTTGGGCTATGATAATTGCAAGAAATGCTGCTCTTTAAGGCTTTCTTAAGATTTAAACTCCTTTGTGAATTCAAAATGTGCAGAGGCCACAAGAAAATGTGACATTTTTACCTGGTTACATTGTTTATTCTTTTAAAGGCAATCTGTTTGGGTGAATGACATGTCAAGCCTAGCACACTGATGTCCTCTTAAATGTTTCTCAGCTGAACTGACTGTCATTTCTTAAGAGGCAGAATAACAATGTCTTTTTGTCTGTCATACTTTTTTTATACAGCTCAGGTGTAAAACATTTTTTTTAATCTCAGGAAAGGAAATTAATGAGATTTAAGGTAGCAGTACAGTAGAGGCAACTTTGAAATTCTGCTTGCCTACTATTTTTAGTAATGGCACTTAGCAGAAGTAAAACCTAGCTGATTAGTTATGTAATTAGAAAATGATGAATTCACTTGGTCTCCAAGATACTGAAATTCAAGTGAGAAAACAGTAGCAGATATTTTTAAAAGTTTCCATTTGCAATTTCATGGTACTTCTAAAAGATCCACAATAATCTTCAACTATGAAAAGAGCAAGAATTTGCAATCATTTGTGAGTAGTACAAAGAAAGTGTTTACAAAGTAGTGTGGCAGAGCAACAAAGAAGCTCCCAGCTTCCTTCTGAGAAGACTACAGCGTGCTATTGGCACAGCCACGTGGTTACTTTGCAGTCATTTTATTTTAGGAATGCTGAAAGGCTATGAGACCCTGAGTATACAATGAAAACATAATTCACTGCAAAAGTGAGGTGTTGTCAGACTCCTAGCAGGAAAGCTTATGTTAGAAATAACTAAAGGTTTAGAGACTGGTAGCAAAGGACAGGACAGTTAGTGGCTAATATGTTATTAAACCCTTCATCAAGTATCTTTAAATGATTTATCTCAAGTATCTTCTGTTAATTGTTTCAAAGTTGCATCATGATTAACACCCTGAACAGATCGAGTACACCAAAGAGATGAACTGGATTTCTAGAAAATGCCAAGTGGTACACCCAGTAAGTAAAATCCACATAGAGGAAAACTCTGTCCCACTAGAAGAAATCATTGGGAAATAACAAAGAAGTTCAGAAAGAAAAAATCCCGTGCTCATCTGAGGACATTCAGTTCTGCTCTAAGTTATAAAACAGGATTCCTAGAATAGCAGAATATTGATTTTGTTATGCTTAAGTTTTTTTGATAAACTTACAGGGTTGATTTATTTTCACTATCCACAGTTTGAGACAAAGATTCCTGATTCTCAAGAATGTCATGTTTACCAGTCTGCACCAGTTCAATCACTGAATTTGAACAATCAGTGTCAAGTTTTCTTTTTTTGGAAAAAAACCCATGGTTTCTGTCATTCACAGCACCCTTCTCTTTCAGCTCTTGACCAGCATCTCCCAATACTTCAGCTCTGCTCATTAATCTGCCTGAAAGCAAAAGAAAAGTTTGGTTTGCTTTTTATTTTTTCTTAATGTTTGTTTTCTTAGATGTCACACTCTCATAGGTCAAACTTACATTAAAAAAATACAAGAACATTACTTGGGAAATCAAAATATGAATGCAGTTTGTGATTCTCTGATGTCAATAGAGGTTGACATACAAACTGAATTAGACATACAGCCCTTAGTACAGCATGCACAGACTTATGAGGTAAAAGCCTGAGATAGACTTTGCTCCAGAATGTTTTGATTGCTTGTCTGCCACCATTGCACTGCAAAGATCTTCAAGATTCTTCTGTCCGTTTGATCATATTGCAAGTTAAGATTATATTGACCCACTTTTTCTCCATATTTCCCTGTTCTCAAAAAAAAAAAAAAAAAAAAAAATCCAGGGCAGAGGCCACAAGAGAGGGAGAATTATGCTACATGTCTTCCAAGGGTCACCTTCTGTTACCTGAGTAGGTACAAACAAATGTCCCCTTGTCGATATCATCCAGGCAGCGGACGCCCCAGCCTTTCTTCTCAGTGTTGAACACTTGCAGCCTGACTTGAATGCCGTGCTGCACAACTCTGTTCTGACACATCAACTTGTCACACCTGCACAACACACTGCACTCGTAAATTCTGTCAAGTGGAAGAAGAACAAAACACAATATAAAAGGATGC
Organism: Empidonax traillii; assembly: GCF_003031625.1. NCBI lineage: Eukaryota > Metazoa > Chordata > Aves > Passeriformes > Tyrannidae > Empidonax > Empidonax traillii. Next base: position 641,449 of record NW_020955491.1, on the reverse strand, counting down.
ACTACTAAAACAAAGTTTCTACTATTAATTTCCCTTCATAATCAGCATCAGTGAACTGAAAAGATAAAGACTGACTGAAACTGGTTGTGCAGCAGTGCTCTGAAACTTGTGACTTTCTTGACTGCTGATTCATCAATTTTAAGGGTCTGTCAGCCAGATTTTGGTATAAGCAGACAAGAAAAATAAATGCTAAATTTTTGTTTTATAGGAGTAAAACTCACAGAAGTAGAAATCCCTATGACACACCTCATTCTAAGCTGGAACAGATCTTAGCAAAGACAACATATATGCCTGGACCTCAATGTAGCTTTCATGAGTTTAAAGATTTAACAAAGTATTTCTAAAAGAACTCATCATTGCGATTTTTTTTTTTCATTTGTTTCTGGTTTCTCTGACAGCTTTAGTTGTGCACGTTAACCATAAACTAATATCACACAGCAAGAGAGAACAGAAAGGGCTCCTTAAACCTGTGGGTTCAAGCCCTTGGCTATTGCAGAAAGCTATTTTGCACAATTCCCCTCCTAAACACTTGTAGTGACTAGCACCTTCTCCAGGCCACATATTAATCCCCAGGAGCTGAATAAGAGAAAGGGCAAACACTTGAAGCATTGGATGGCTTTGGAAACTCTTGAAAGAGTCACACATAACCAAGTCTGGCAACAGCAGCTGGTCAGTGTTTCTTTAGGACTCTGGTCATTCTTTACACTTTTCTTAGACCTTAATCTAAGATGTGAAAATTGTAGGATTTGCAGTAGAAGAGTTTTGGGTTTTTTCCCTCCTATTACTCAAGTCACATTAATTATTTTTTATCATCCTGATCTTCAGTAAAATTGTGACAAAAATAGAAGGTTTGAGTTAGTCAAAAACTCCAGTTATCTTAATCCTGTATCGCTTACACTACAGGAGTAAAATAACAGTATACAAATAAAATAGCAGTTAATAGTTTGGTCTTTCCTACCCACTAGGAACCGGTCCCTCCAGTCTTTTGTAACGGTATCCATGGGATCTTTTACTACCTGAAGACAGAGAAGTTTTACTACAGCCTCTTGCAGTTAGCTGTAGGCATGCACATTTTGACCTAAAAGTAAGAATAAAACATCTCAGAATGTATTTGGAGCAGCACAAATCAATCATAAATCTAGGTAAGTTGAAATGTTCTTGACTATACACATGCACACTTGTATATATCACCTCTTCTGGCACAGCATTCCAGTCTGTTAACCTCTACTTCATTACTTTCCTCCCACCTTAGCCCCCAGGAAGTGAAGAATTTTACACTGTGGAGAAAACTCAAGCAAAAGCACTTTTCTTCACTGTCATGTGGCACGACAACTGCAAAGAATTACAGTGATCGTGGAAATCCTGAACCCCAAAACTGCACATCAGAAGCATCTCAACTCTTGTGGGACTCCACTGCTCAGTTGAAACCAAATCACTTTAATTACTGAAGCTTCTTTATACCAGAGTGTGATTTCAAGGTCTTATTGGGTCATGGGCAATTATGCTGCACACTAGCACATGCAACTGCCCCGGCTATCAAAATGGATCCAATGCCAGGTAATACCTACTGATAGAGATCAGACAAACACCCTTCAAGAAAGCAGACAAAATTATCACCTAATTCTCATACAGTAACCGTGGCAGGTTCCCACAGAGTGTCTGTAGCCTGGAGTTACTGAGATTTAGGAAAAGCAATGAACAATACTATTGGAACTGCTCAGACCATAAAGGTATTCTGCGACTACAGAGTTTCATAGTTTCTCTTTAGACAAGGGGAAGGAAAGGATGTAGAGGTTGGGAACAGGGTTGTTTCTTCCTCTGCCCTCAGTAACCTTCTAAATTCTAAATTATCTGATCCTTTCAGGTTGTACCATCCCACCTCTAGGATACCACAGTAGGAGCTGCAGCAGAAATTGTCATGTAGGATCCTTCCCTGGCTGCCAGGAAAACAAGCCTTCCTCTGCTGGCACAAGACTCCCTTCCCTGCACCTTTTCCAAAGCCAAGAGACCTGCTTGTCAGCTCCACCTGGAGGAGAAACACTGCCAATTTGGGAAGAAAGGGAAAGGAACAAAATAATCCACCTGTTGATCAGTTCCTTCACTACAACAGAGGGTGGACCAATAGGAGCACCCAAGTTCTGGAGAAGAGAAAGACACAGTGGTGTTAGTCAACACAGAACGTGGCACGAGACAAATCCTACAGATATTCCAGCAGCGTTGGTCCTGTTTGGCATTGTTTGGTACTGTGCACCTTCACACACTGCCACACTGCTGTTGTGGCATCATGTGTCACTGGTCTGAGATAAGATGTTTCTACCTACTTATCAATGCAGCCATCTGTGCAGTCACATGAGTCCACAAACAGGCTGGAGAAGTTGTTGAGATAATATCCACGTGGCCACGATGACTTCCGATATTTGAAATAAGGTAACCTTGCGTGGTCAAGATTGTTACAGAAGGAGATGGGCACAGACTCGGCTCCGTTGCTAATATCAAAGTCAAACACGAGGGGTTTGGGATTCATGGTGTTCCTGCCCAGCAGTACATATGTGTTGAAGGAAAAGTGATCAACAAATAAGAAATTGCACTTTGTTTCAAACAAATAATTTTGCACATCTCGAAAGCTTCTCAGACTCCGACCGCAAGGAGCTTTGTAATTCACATCCAGTGATTTCGAAAGGCAGTCTGCTTTTGCATGGCGTCTTTGGAAGTGAAACAGGATTGGTATCCTCAGAGGATTTTC
>NW_020955491.1:633010-637476 GCF_003031625.1 Empidonax traillii | reverse complement strand
AAAAAAAAAAAAAAAAAAAAAAAAAGAAAGGAACAACATATTAACTCCCAATCAGTACCTGAGGCTAAATACAGAGGGACTAAGTCATATGCCTGACAATACGCAAGTTACAGAAAGCCTGAGAACTGCTGCTTAGGTCCGAACCATGATAACTCTGGTAATAATCATGGATCTTTATTCACAACCTAATGCCCTATTTTGCAGTGTTCTTATGGGGTAAATTAGACAAGTCTATTCAAAACATCAGGTTTTCCGTGTAGGTCAAGTTAAACACATTTTCACTTTGAAAGCTAGCAGAATTCAAAACTGGGTTTAAAACACTGACTCTGGAAATACAAACTGAGAACTCTCTCTAAAATGCAGTAAAGAATATGTCAAAAAGGAACTGAAATAAAGATGCTGACCTGTCAGAACCTTCTACAGCCTTTGTAGTGTTGCCATCTGCAAGAAGACGCTGCAATTTGGGTTTGGTTTCCTGTTGTCCATCTCCATCAAACCCATCACTTACTGAAAGAATTGAATGCAACCAAAAACTTCATCAACTCACATTTCAATTTATAATTTAATTTAGTTACTAAAGAGAAAAATGACAAAATATATTAAAAACAATGAATTGTTATGAAGTACAGCTAACAAAGAGCATGTTAGTAAGTGCCCTACTAAAAAATCTTCCACACAGTTTTCAAAGTGACCAGAAACAACACGCTCGTGAAACACATTTACAGATTTCCCTTCATTACTTGAGATAAAAGAATGCAAAGGTATTTCAGCTAGTGGAGCCATGCACAGAATAACTCTGCTTGCAGACAGCTCAGGTTCATCAGGGCTTACTAGTTCAAACTGGTTCCCTTGGTACACACACACAAACCACAAAAATACAAATCCAGGTGAAAGTTCATAGTCCAGTACCTGAAGAAATTAATAATTACATTTTCCCCACTGTAATGCTAATGGCCTTTTCAGATCTATTTTATTGATTTCAACAGAGGGAATTAAACTTCTAGTGAGTAAAACAAGAAAAAATTAGCCCAAATACAATTGGGATGCACGTACCATTTGTCAAAGTTAAGAGATCACTTAAATTAGCTTCGTTCACCAGTGCCCAAGCCTGCCAGCATTCTGCGTAAAAAAAACCAAACAAACAAACCAAAGCAGATACTAAGTGTAAGTGAAGTAACGATAACAGGGAAAAAAAGGGTTAAGTCCACCAGAGATACTTGTTTCCTCATTAGGCTAGAGTACTGCAAGACTGATACTATTAGAAACCTTTTGCACTATAGACCTTAACAGACACATCTAGGAACTGAAATAAAATTACAGCTCACAGTAGTAGTTCTGAATTAGTGGTGAATATCCCTTGGCTTTTGGAAAGCCTCTGGAATGTTTCCAAGCCCACACAGACTGGTGGCCCACAGTGGCAGTAATATACATAAAGACAACTTAGTGTTTCTCTCTTTACTTTGTCATCAGCCTAGTTATCTTCAGGCTAAGAAGAGCCACGCTTTGTTTGACAAAGTATACAGGCAAAACAAGAAAATTGCAAAGTGCACCTGAAATCGTCTTTTTTTAAAAAGAAGAGAATTTTTTTTAAGAAGTACTTAAACTGACCAACTATTAAGTAACTTAAATTCAGAGATATCTGAATTATGCCAGATATTTTACAGATCTACACAAAACAGGCCACAGCTCCCTTGCAGTCCAGCCTAACAGCTACAAGGATTTCAAACCTTGGTTTGTGGCAGTTCCATTCTTGATCTTTTCCTTTAGCAACAGCAGCACATTTTGCACCTGCTCAAATATGACGTCCACTCTGCTACCTCCCAATCGTGTCCAAAACGTTTTCAAATCACCTGCAATGCAAATTCCTGTTTACAAATCTGTACAGCTCCTGAGAAGTCTAAAAACACCCGTAACTTCTAGTGGACTATTCAAAGGCTCCCGCTCATTTCATTTGGAGGCACTTCTCAAAAACCAGTCAGGACAGTTGAACGGCTTAAGCCTTCAGAAGTCTATTCCTACAGCTAATCAAGAAAGTTAAACAGAATTCAAGTGACAAACTGGAGTGGGTTCTGATGGTCCATGATGCTCCTTCAAGCAGCCTTTCAAGCACGACACAAAGGGTGCTGTGGAAGCCTTTCTTCAAATACCAGCAAATGAGTCCCATTATAAATTAATCACCACTGAAACTCACAGAAGTGACAAAGGAGAATATTTTCAACTGAGTGAACTGTATATATTATTCAACAAAAGACACTCGGATTTTTTTTTTTTAATAGCTGTAACCTCCCTTAGCTACACAGGCTGACTAGCCCGTCCCATTAGTTTTGGTACGTTTTCTATGGAAAAAAAAAATCATGATATTTTCATATAGAAGCAGTTCAATAAATTTTGTTCACCAAGTGATATCAGTTGAAAGAGTTAATACATCCCATATGTTATGCCTCCTTCCTCCACTAGAAATAGTTATGAAGAACATTTTGTTTAAAGACATCTAAGCTACTGGTTCAGAACACACCTTCTCTTCCAAAGGTATGTACTTTTGAGGTACTAAGCCCATTCATGAAAGCTTTTGTTAAAACATTTAAGAGTGCCCCTGGTGGTGCAGTGGTTAATTCGCGGCGCTGTCAACACCGAGACCCAGGTTCCATTCCCAGTTAGGACACTCCCCGGGCAGATGGAGCTCATTAGCCCGTAAAAGGCAATCCATCTACGTCCTGAGGACCTCGCTGCCACCGTCCAAGCTCGCTTGGCCTCGGCAGATGAACCTCAGGATTAAAGGGTGGGCTCAGTTCCGCGCACACTGTGTCTCACCTAAAAAATCCAGTGCACAGGCTGGAAGGTGTAAAGACCTTCCCCAGTTCTTCGTTCATGAAGACTGGCCATAATTATTATATTATGTTAAAACATTAGCAGTACATCTTTCTCAAGGAAAAGGAAATAGGGTTCAGTGTGTCAACAGATGATGTCTGAAAAAAGAACAAGCTCTTTCTCATGGTTAATGTTGCTCTTCTTCAGTGACCAAGAACGAAAGAGTGAGCAAATCCTACTCCATTTCTAGAGGTGGAGTCCACTGTCACACTAGGTTCACATTCCACTTTCAGACAGCAAATCTCAGTTGGCAAATGTGCTGGGGTGACACCTCCCCTGCAGTCAAGAAATACTGCATTCTCGTAAGTCTTGTAAAAAAGTATTTCCTTCATTTTTTACTTACTAGAGAATGACTTCTGTTGCCCAAGGCACCAGAAGCAAAGGCATTCTACTGCAGTACAGACTGTATGGTTACTCTCAAAAGCATCATGACAGCACTGAAGGGAGTAACAATCTTTTGTCACCACAACCCCAGCTGCTTATGACACCAGCAGCTAAAAGTGTAATATTTAATTTAAACAGGCAATGTCTTGTGAAAGAACTGATTTGGCGCTATCTCTCCACATAATTTAATGATCTCTTATACTCACAGAAATTAAAAAAATGTGAAAAGGTTAAAGTCCCATTACAAAAAAAGCCACAACAATTTTTGGAAACCTACATTACTGCTCCAAGAGACAATGCCTGCCCTGTGCCATTCCCATCCTTTCACTGTGCATGACAGTATTACAAATTTAAAATACTGAAAAGTAAGTATATTTCATATTTGTGTTTCAAAATATACATTCAGGGGAAGATCATAACTGCTATCCTTGTTCATTACCAGTTTTCAGACACTTCAACACATTTACTAAATTTGGATGATTTTTTGGATTGGTGGATGTATTACTTCAGAGGACGGGTGACAAAACACAGTTTTTTGTTTCTGGGCCCTCAGCTATAATCATGCATAGGCCAAAGAGAAATAAAACATATACTATGTGTAGTGCTCACTCACCTTAGAAATGCTTCCCCAGTTCTCATGCTGGGGCGTCCTGAAACTCTAGCAGCAAAAACTTTGTTTTGCACAGAGAAGCAAAGAACGCATATGAAGTTCACAGTGCAATTTCCATTTCAGAAAGACAGATGTCCACATCATTAATCTCTCCAATGTTAATTCTGCCGCTGTCAACTCCAGACAGGAGGATAGGGAATGAACAGACACAGGAAGCATTTACCTTGTCAGCATTCAGAATCATCTCACCAGCTGATGACTCAAGGTGTGGAATGGCATCTGGTGGCAATAGTTCTAAAACTGGCTGGAGGGATTTTCTTTTTCCCCTATAGAATCCTTGTGGCCACATATCTCTTTTTTTTTTTTCCAGCTTTGTGTACGGCAATGACGCTAGAGCAAGAAACAAGCAGCCAAGGTCAGGGCTGCTTACTCCAGCCACCAGAAAAACAACTCGTGTGCGTGTTTCCTGCAGTGCTGCTCACTAATGTCTTATACTATAAAAGGCAAAGCTATTGTCTTTCAGTTATCATTTTCACATGAGAAGTCGTGCCAAACATACTCTACCTTCCCCTTCCCCTCCATAAATCCAAATTATACTACCTTT
>NW_020955491.1:628443-632829 GCF_003031625.1 Empidonax traillii | reverse complement strand
CTTACTCCAGCCACCAGAAAAACAACTCGTGTGCGTGTTTCCTGCAGTGCTGCTCACTAATGTCTTATACTATAAAAGGCAAAGCTATTGTCTTTCAGTTATCATTTTCACATGAGAAGTCGTGCCAAACATACTCTACCTTCCCCTTCCCCTCCATAAATCCAAATTATACTACCTTTAATGCTCTCTTCCCTGGAACTGGTAAGGTTCTCCTCTTCAAAGAAGTCGTGCAGCACTACAAAGTGGTGCAGAATGTACAAGTAAGAGATTGCGTGAGCAACCAAAATGGTTGTAGCTACCCAGCCTTTCAAAATTTATGCAAGTAAACACTACAGTGGGTATCAGCAGGAGCACTGTGTGAGAAAGCGCTGTGGTGAAACAGTCATCCTCCTTTCAAATGTCATCCCGTGCCTTGTCAAGACACAGTTGAGGAACACTCAAATGAAACAAGCTGCATGAGGAAGTTTTTTTACTCCGTCATTTCTTACTATCCCTCAGGCATGAAGCTGTCACAGATGGCCCATACATTCCAGCACATTCAGGTGAGCCTATATAATCCCCACTGCCTATTACCTCACAGTTCTTTTTTTCTTTTTAAATCTGTGCTGTCAGTACTACAGCTAAACTAATTTATTTATAGGGAAAACAAAGGAAAGCTTTTTTTAGGTAAATACATTACTGAATCCGTTTCTTGACAGATGCAAGATGAAGCAAGGTATATCCACTGTAAGAACAGTAAGGAGAAGCAAGGCAACACTCTTCAATAACACTACAGATTCCAAATTTCCATCATCATTAATCACAGAATCAATTAGGTTGGAAAAGACCTCTGAGATCATCAAGTCCGACCTGTGGCCGAACACCATCGTGTCAACCAGGCCATGGCACTAAGTGTCACGTCCAGTCTTTTCTTAAACACCTACAGGGATGGTGACTCCAACACCTCCCTGGGCAGCCCACTCCACTCCATTTATGTTGGCTACTTAATCTTTTCTACTCTAAAACTGAAAAAACCACAACCATTCTCATTAACTCTGGAACAGATACTTCTTTTGGCTGAATGGGAAAACACCTTAAGGGAAGACTGTTGGCTCCTAGAACTGTTTCTCACGAGACCAATGACTGCTCAAAACATACACCTGTTTATTTTTAAAGGCTTACTTCTTTCCTCTTCCATCCTCTCGGGAGGCCGCTCGGGCGCTGTCACCCGCGCCGGGGCAGCGCCGAGCCCAGCTCAGCTCGGGGCGCGCCGGGTGGGTCTCGCTGCGCTCCGGCACGGCCGCGGGCAGGGACCGGGATGCCCGTCGGGCGGGGAGGCTGGCATGGGGCGAGCCTGCTGTCAGGGGCCGGGCGCCGGGTCATTCCCGCAGCGCTCAGGCCCTCGCCGCAGCTCCCTCCGATTTCCTCCTCCTCCCGCTCCTCCTCCTGCTGTTCCAGCAGGCGCCGCCGCCCGCCAGGGGGCGCAGCCGCGCCGGGGCGCGTGAGCCCGGGGTTGTGGGCGGGCCCGCGCGCGCCGGGGAGCCAAGGCGCGCTCACCGCCGCTGTCTCTGCTACCACTGGCTGCGGCGGCGGGAGGGGCGGCGGCGGCGGCCAATGAGAAGAGGGGGCGGGGCCGCGAGGCCGCGCGGAGGCGGCGGAGGTGGGGGGGGCAGAGCGAGGGACTGGAGGTGCGTCCGCCATCTTGGAGGGGGCGGGTCGAGGGGGGGGCGGGCCGTCCCCGGGGTGCTGTGGGGGCGCCGGCGCCATGTTGGGGCCGGGGGGCGAAGGGGGGAGCGGGCTCGGGGAGCTTGCTGGGCTGGTTGGGCCGGCGTCGGTCTGCGGCGTCTTCTTAAATGTGTCATAAATGAAAACGTACGATAACGAGTGAGCGAGTTGCGTAACTTAACTGCTGGCCGCTGCCTTTTGCCCTAGCTGGCTGTGGCGCTGCCCTATGAAGTGCTAAATCGTCGCTGCCCTTTTCGATTCAAAGTGTGAAAATAAAGGTTTGTGACGCCCTTTAAAATTTTAAGCAGTGCTGCCTTTGCAAGTGTTGGCGTTGTGGCTATGTGAAGGGGTTTTTCAGAGGGGCTAAAAAATAACCCGCCCTTAAAAGGCAGTGAGGGCCGTTTGTCATCCCTTGTCACTTCTTTTATTGGCCACCACTTTAAACTGTGGAGATTGACATACTATGCGCAAATAATTGTCAAAGGATCTCTAATCTCGTGGATATTACTAAAATACTGGGGAGAAAGCGAGATAGAAATTTAATTTTTCTGCCGGGGAAACACTGTATTTACGTGACTTGAAGCTCTGGTCTGACCCAGGATACTCCAGAAGATTTTGATGTCCAGCATCTGCTTTGGACTCCTAGAAAACCTTTTAAATGTTTATACAGGCATGCCTACATCTGTGCCTGTGTCTGAAGTTCAGCCCATGAGAACTGCCCAGCTCCACAGAAAGGAATGGGACAACTCACAATAACATTGCTGGGAACAGGGTGGCTCAGTGTCACTGATATGCTGACAAATCTCTCAATAAAAATAGTAGTTTATGTTTTAAAAAAAGAGATTTCTCCCTTGTGATTATTTATTTTAAAATGAAGCCCAAGCTTTTCTTGCTCTTGGAATATTCTGCATTATGAGATGATGCTTGCTGATTAATTAAATTTTTAATATATGTGTTTGTGAATACTGAGTGTTTGGAAATTGTACGTGAGGAATATACCAAATACAGAGAAGATGGAGCCCAATGATGGGAAGAAGCTGAAAGAACATGACTGCCTGCCTTGGACAAAAGAGAAATTATGAATATATTAGAAAGTAGTAATGTATTTTGCTTGTTATTTGAAGCAAAAAAAAAAAAAAGGAAATATGTCTTTTTTGAAATTAATTACTTAAGACAAAATTAATGAGGCAGTTTTGAAACATATCTGAGTTTCCTTTGTTTTGCTTTTAACCTGGAACTGTAATATAGGCTTTCTGCAACATAGCAGCAAATTCTGCCGGTGAGCCAGTAAGCTCAGTTCTTCCCAAACTTGTTAGGTGGCAGAAGCTCACAAGCGATGCTGATCTGACATCTCAGCAACCTGCCTGCAGCACTCCTCCAGCAGCAGCGTGAGCTTCCTGGCGCTCTGCAATCTGGACCTGGACTGGCTACCTGCACCCAAAGGTGAGAGCAGCGGTCCCATGTGCCTACACATTCGCTAGCACCTCTTGTTAGGGTGACAAAGAAAGGAGTGACTGTCCTGGTGAGTGGTGCTGCTGAATTATGCTCTTGTTACATGTTCAGATGGACAATTTCATAGACAGGCAGGCCACAAACAGCTCCTGTGAGTGGAAGGAGGTGAAGCTGATCCAAAAGGAACTCTAGTCTCATCTAGTTCTCCAGGGATGTTTTTGTCAGCTTTAATGCGGTAGGCATGAGGGTGTTTCCTCATATGACCAGATAGACTTGGTGAATTAGAGACACCAGTTAGACTCCAAAAAACACAAAGTAGTCAAAGCCATGGACTTTGGAAAGCCATGGGCATTTGGAAAATGTTTTTTAACTCTCATGCAGCTTTTTGTCTTTTTCTGATGGGCTTGGCTCTTTGTTTTATAGACTCTTTTCTTCTTAAAGTGTCTTCATCAGTTGAGTACTTCCACCATCCTCTTCTCTGACACTTTCTCCGTTATCCTTCCTAGTGATTTAACTTGCTATTTTATAGATGAGTGTCCGCACTTCATTCTTTCAAAATGCAATTTTAACATAATGTTCTCTTATTACATTGATTAGTTTGAGTGTGGTTTATATGTAGTCTCTTGTTTTTCACACATCTTGAGTAAGATAACAGAAGAGACTACAGGCATTTCTATACAGATCACAGATCACTGCTACTTTACAAATTCGTTGCCAGCAAAATGTTTTAGTGAGACTACCTTTGGTTTATGTTAGAAATTTTTCTGTAACCCATAATTATTTATGAAGAGATGGGCTAATATTCCCCATAGGGACGTTGCTCACTAACTGGACTCATCTCAGCCTATTTACGGGCCCTCAGAATGTTTTGTTACTATGTTTTGTAATTCTTTTGCTCCTGTAGATACGTTAGAAAGTTATTTGGATATTATTTTTTTCCAGGCATTAAATGAAAAAATGGGAGGTTATGGGTCTCTGAGAAGCCTGTAAAATGGTTTTATTCTACCTGTGATGTAAGCATGTTTGCATTCTTGGCAACTGAAAATCTAACAAATTGTCTATTTGAGAAGTGGAGCTTCTAAAATCATAGGCTGTTACAGTCCTAAGGGAATCTTAAAACACAGGCAGAGACTGGCTATGAAAAGGAAAGGAAAAATTTGTGTCACTGTTTTAACAATAGACTTCTTTCATGTGGAGGACCTAGATGTCTGTTAATTACTAACTGGCTTG